>NC_037684.1:10773837-11073837 GCF_003255815.1 Theropithecus gelada
TTTTTTTTTTTTTTTTGAGACGGAGTCTCGCTCTGTCGCCCAGGCTGGAGTGCAGTGGCCTCCTCTCAGCTCACTGCAAGCTCCGCCTCCCGGGTTCACGCCATTCTCCGGCCTCAGCCTCCCGAGTAGCTGGGGCTACAGGCGCCCGCCACCTCGCCCGGCTATTTTTTTGTATTTCTTAGTAGAGACGGGGTTTCACCGTGTTAGCCAGGATGGTCTCGATCTCCTGACCTCGTGATCCACCCGTCTCGGCCTCCCAAAGTGCTGGGATTACAGGCTTGAGCCACCGCGCCCGGCCAACAGTATATTTTTTTAAAGTGTTTTTTAGTTCACATCTTCTTAATATCTGTATGTTTTGTTCCACATGTGAAGACATGCGCAGCATCACTAATCATTAAGTAAATAAAGTCAAAACCATGATGAGATATCACCTCACACCCATTAGGATGCCCACTGTCAAAAAACAGAAAACAGCAAGTATTGGCAAGTACATAGAGAAATTGGGACACTTGTGCGCTCTTGATGGGAATGTAAAATGATGCAGCCACTATTGAAAAATGGTATTGCAATTACTGAAAAAATTAAACATAGAATTACCATATGATCTGGTAATACCACTTCTGGGTATTCTGAAAGAATTGAAAGCAGGGTCTGAAAGATACTTGCACAGCCACATTCATAGGAGGATTATTTACAGTAACTAAAAGATGGAAACAACTCAGATGTTGGTTGATGGATGACTGGATAAACAAAATGTGGGATATACATACAATAGAATATTATTCAGCCTTAAAGAGGAAGGAAATTCTGACACATGCTGAAACATAGGTGGATCTTCAGGACATTAGGGTAAGTGAATTAAGCCTGCCACAAAAAGACAAATACTATATGGTTTTACTTATATGCGGTATCAAGAGTAGTCAGACTCATAGAACCAGAAAGTAGAATGATGGTTACCAGGGACTAGGGGGAGGGGGAAATTGGGAGTTGTTAATGGGTGTAGAGTTTCACTTTTGCCAGATGAAAAAGTCCTGCAGGTTGGTTGCAGAACAGTGTTAATATCCCCAACACTATAGAAATGTGCATTTTGTAATGGTTTACCCTAATTTTAAAAAAATTTTTTACCCTAATTTTAAAAAAATCCATTATAAGATTCTTTCATAATTGATGTGATCAATTCCTTACAAATGATTATTGAGGTATTTAGGTTGTTTCTAGTTTTTTGTTGTCCTAGGAAATGCTATAATCAATAATCTTTTAGATTCTCTTATTAACTGTTGGAACTCTGTAGTAAGTGTCTCTCTTGCTGCTGTTCTTTCAGGGGTCAAGTCCTTCCTGCTCATACACTGCTGAATACAGTAGATGTTGAACTTATCTATGAGGGAGTCAAGTATGTACTTAAGGTATGCAGAACCCCATTGGAGTTTGCATCTTACTTTTTAAGCTATCTTTCTTTAGGCTGAGAGGCAAGAGAAAAAATTTGATGTAATGCAGGAATGGGGGTGTTAGTGAAATTACAGTCATTATTTGTGTCAGTGTCCTGAAGCAGCATTTGTTGTTGCCAAGAGATAAAGGAGAGACAGGGAACAACCACAGCTGGGAAAAACAACTAAGGTTGCTGTCTTTGCTTACAGCAGGACTGAGTCATGTCCACAGACACTGATGCAAATAGCATCAGTGCCATGAGTTTTTGTCCTCCTGACAGATCTTTCTTACCTGTAGTTTTGAAGCATTCAAATTTTGTTTGGAGTTGTACCTGGAAGGGACACACTGATCCTCATTCTCATTCCCTACAGGTGACTCGACAGTCCCCCAACTCCTATGTGGTGATCATGAATGGCTCATGTGTAGAAGTAGATGTACATCGGCTGAGTGACGGTGGACTGCTCTTATCCTATGATGGCAGCAGTTATACTACGTACATGAAGGAGGAAGTGGATAGGTAAATGACTGTTTGAGGTCCATTTGCCGGTCATCCTATTAGCCTTTTCTCTTATAAGTTACTAGTTTTTGGGATTTTTCCCAGGCTTTTTTTGGTACTCGTTTGTAGTTTAAAAAAAAAATAGTACATGTACTTAACAAAAATATCAAGAATATAAAAGTGTTTGTAATTAAAAACATGTCTCCCTACCTTTCCAGTGTATGTGGACAATGAAAAATAAGTTCCCCTTTTTATAAGTAACCATTGTTAAAAGTTTCTTATATATTTGAGTAAAAATTTTATATGCATGTACAAGTTACATTCATGTACATACTGTTTTTCTTTAAATACATTCACAAATGTGGCCAGGCGTGGTGGCTCACGCCTGTAATCCCAGCACTTTGGGAGGCCGAGGCGGGTGGATCACCTGAGTTTGGGAGTTCAAGACCAGCCTGGCCAACATGGTGAAACTCTGTCTCTACTAAAAATACAAAATTAGCCAGACATGGTGGCATATGCCTGTAGTCCCAGCTACTCGGGAGGCTGAGGCAGGAGAATCGAATGAACCTGGGAGGCGGAGGTTTCCGCAGGCCGAGATTGCGTCATTGTACTCCAGCTTGGGCAACAAGAGCAAAACTCCATCTCAAAAAAAAAAAAAAAAAAAAAATTCACAAATGTTCAACACCAGTTGTGGTATTATGAGAATGAAATAAATTAATATGCTGAAAATGTGTAGAACATTGTCACAACATAGCTAGTCTTCAAGAAATGTTAGCTATTACATCATCAATATCTTTGTGTTTTTTTAAACTGTGGTACCTGTTATTTTTAATAGCCATGTAGTGTTCCATTATGTGATTATACTATACTTTATTTAATCTAGGAAATTTTTGTTAATTGACATTGTAAACAAAGGTGCAGTGAATGTCATGTGCGAGTGTGTGTGTAATAAAGTTTTCAGGATTTTTTTATTTGAAGGTTGACATTCTCTACCATTCTCCTTTACATCCTGAGGTGCTTTCTTAGCTTACATACTTCCACTTGTCTCCTAGATATCGCATCACAATTGGCAATAAAACCTGTGTGTTTGAGAAGGAAAATGACCCATCAGTGATGCGCTCACCTTCTGCTGGGAAGTTAATCCAGTACATTGTAGAAGATGGAGGTCATGTGTTTGCTGGCCAGTGCTATGCTGAGATTGAGGTCAGTGTGGTGAAAAGACTGTGGGATCATGGGAGGGGAAGGTAGGAAAAGGGTTGGCTGGGATGGACTAGGACCGAAAAGTTACAGAAAGGAGGCTGTGTGCAGTGGCTTGTGCCTGTAATCCCACCCCTTTGGGAGGCTGAGGCAGGAAGATCGCTTGAGGCCAGGAGTTAGAGATTAGCCTGGGCAAGATGATGAGACCCTGTCTCTATGAAAACCTAAAAAATTAGCGGCATACAGTGGCACATACCTGTAGTCCCAGCCACTCTGGCAGCTAAGGTGGGAGGATCCCTTGAGCCCAGGAATTCAAGGCAGCAGTGAATGGTGATTGTACTACTGTACTGGAGTGGTACATACTGGAGTGGTACAATTTGTGGCCTGGGCCACAAATCAAGTCCTTATTTCTAAAAAATTAAAAAAAAAAAAAGGTAACAGATTGGAAATAAGAATGAAAAACATCAGTTGGCTTCATTAGAAGTACGAACCTTAAGATTTTTAAAACACATAAAAACACTTTGGCAAATGAGGAATCTCTAGCTCTAAAAATAGATACTAGGCAATAGCACTTATTGAGTGTTAGGTGTCCTAACTGCTGGCTGTCCAGAGGAAATATGTGGAAGTGGGGCACAAAACAGGCAAGTAATGTCATGTGATTAATTTTAAGAGAGCTAAGCATAGAGTGCAGAGGGTCACCTAACCCAAATCAAGCTAAGCTTGTATGGGAAGATATTCTGAAAGAAGAGACATTTGATCTTCGTTTTGAAAGACAGATAGTAATAGAGCAGGTGAAGAAGGGCAGGGAAGAGTGCTTAAAGTTGAAGGAATAGCATGTACAAAGGCAGAAGCAAGACAGCACAGTGTATTTAGGGAACTGCAGGTATGTGTCGGTGTGGCTTGAGAATAGACTAAGGATTAATGGGGAGGGACAAGCAAAGATGCTAAAGAAGTAATGTGAGATCTTGAATGTGAGGTTATGAAGGATCTTATAAGCTATACTGGTAAGTTTACATTATCCTGGAGGCAGCGGGTAATCTCTGAAGGATTTAAGTGGAAAAGTAGTATGATGATATTTGGGATCTAGAATGATTGCTTTTCGTGACCTTGTGGGAGGTATATAGCAAGTAGGGAGATCTCTTAAGGCGTCTTTGAAGTACTTTGGGCCAGAAATGAAGAAGGCGTAAACTGAAGAGATGGCAAGAGAGGAAGATTTTTGAGAAAGGTTTAGAAGATATGCCTGGCTGGATTGGTAATTGGTAGGTAAGGGAGAAAGAGGAGTGAAGAATGATCCTTAGGTTTTGGCCTGGATGTCTTAGATTGGATTCACTGGTATGAAGAGATTAAATTGTTCCTCACTTTCTAAGTACAAAACAAGTATAATCACAAATTATGCCAAAATGGTTTTAAAAGTTAGAAATGAGAAATGTCAATAACTGTTATTTCTAAAGTGAGGTACTGAGAGATTTTCTAATTGCCTGCCTTGATAGTCCCTAGAAGATGGTGGTAAATTCCCATTTTTTCTGGGTCAAATTAGGTGTGGTCCACTTAGATGCTAAGGGAAAAATTTACCTCTTCTTAGCATTCACCTGTGTAAAGAGAGATAAATCTGAGTCTAATTTATTTTTCACTATAGGTGATGAAGATGGTAATGACCTTAACAGCTGTGGAGTCTGGCTGTATCCATTACGTCAAGCGACCTGGAGCAGCTCTTGACCCTGGCTGTGTACTAGCCAGAATGCAACTGGACAACCCCAGCAAGGTTCAGCAGGTGGGTTAGGAAGATGCTCCAAATTTTGCTCTCTAAGAGCTAAAGAACTTGGTGGTTTGGAGAGAGGCAAGTGATTTCAGTGCTTGGTTTGCCAGTGTTTTCTTTAGCTTTTTTGCCTATTAATCTTATGCCTTGTATTTGTACCTGTAGTATTATGGAACTAAGAGTTTGCAAGAGTTACTGTAATACTAAGATTCCGTAATTTCCTTATGATGTTTCCTCCATTGACTTCCCTTCTGGTAGCTGGGTATGGTAAAATGATGTCTCCATTTTGAATGATAACTCTTAAGTTGTAGTGGTGTGTTTGTACCTTAGATCAAAAGTAGTAGATGACTTGATCTCTTGTTGGGGTTGATAGGCTGAGCTTCACACAGGTAGTCTGCCACGGATCCAGAGCACGGCACTCAGAGGCGAGAAACTGCATCGAGTGTTCCATTATGTCCTGGATAATCTGGTCAACGTAATGAATGGATACTGCCTTCCAGATCCTTTCTTTAGCAGCAAGGTATGAATCACGTCTCCTGGGGAAGGGGTGTACAAATGGGATACCTATTCTCCAAAATAGTTGCAAGTCTCATAATGATTGTTTAAGAGGGAGGAAAAGAAAGCTGTTTGGCCTGGAACTCTTTCACCTTCAGTTGTGGGACTTGAGGTCTTTAAATCCATCCTGTCATGGACTTCACATTTAATGTGATTACTCCTTTTTTTTTTTTTCCCTCCAGACTAAGTCTTGCTCTGTTGCCCAGGCTGGAGTGCAATGGCGCAAACTCAGCTCACTGCAACCTCCACCTCCTGGGTTCAAGCAATTCTCCTGCCTCAACCTCCTGAGTAGTGGGGATTACAGGCACACGCCACCAGGCCCGGCTAATTTTTTTCTTTTTTCTTTTTAATAGAGGCAAGGTTTCACCATGTTGGCCACACTGGTCGTGACCTCCTGACTTTGTGATCTGCCCGCCTCAGCCTCCCAAAGTGCTGGGATTATAGGCGTGAGCCACTGTGCCCAGCCGTGATTACACCTTTTTAAACTGGAGAATAGGGGCAATGTTAGATGCTTACATTGCAATTTCAAAGTACTCTATGATAGTTGGCTCACATCTGTAATCCCACCACTTTGGGAGGCTGAGTTGGAAAGATCACTTGAGGCCAGGAGTTTGAGACCAGCCTGACCAACATAGCGAGACCCCATATCTATTGAAAATTATATAAATTTTATATTGAAAAGAAGTAGTATATGATAGTGAATTCAGATATAGTTTACTCTTGAGCAACACAGGTTTGAACTGTGTGGGTCCACTTATATGTGGATTTTTTCAGCCAAACATGGATCAAAATTATAGTATTGATGGAATATGGAGCCCACAACTTTTTCTATGCATGGGTTCTGTAGGGCTCAAGTATGTGCACATTTTCATATGAGTGTTGGTTCTGGAACCAATTTCCCACGTATACGGAATGACAACTATGTATCTTTTTATTTGGGGGATTGTGTTAACTTTGGGTCCTATTTTACCAATGCTTTCTTTTTAGGTAAAAGACTGGGTAGAGCGATTGATGAAAACCCTCAGAGATCCCTCCCTGCCTCTCCTAGAATTGCAAGATATCATGACTAGCGTGTCTGGCCGCATTCCCCCCAATGTGGAGAAGTCTATCAAGAAGGAAATGGCTCAGTATGCTAGCAACATCACATCAGTCCTCTGTCAGTTTCCCAGTCAGCAGGTATTTATAGGATAACACTATCTTCATTTTTTTCTGGCTACCAATGCCAGAGTTCATATTGTAGGATTCCTTCCTATTTGGATCCTCCTTATTTTTTGGATGTTGTAGTTGTATACTTTTAAGCATTGTATTCCTCACAAAACTGCCTCAGGGTTGCGCCACTGCACTCCAGCCTGGGGGACAGAGCAAGACTCCGTCTCAAAAAAAAAAAAAAAAACTGCCTCAGGGTACAAAGCCAACAGTGAAAGTACTGTATGTGAAGTATAAAGTATCTGTAGTTATGAGAAAAGCACACTTGGATCATGTATACCATATAGCTTTTTTCCTGGGGCTATTCCCTAATTCCCTAATTAGAGGTATCTTCATGAATTGAAAGTAGAGTGATATTAGTTGATTGATTGATTGATTGATTTAGAGACGGAGTCTAGCTCTGTTTCCAGGCTGGAGTGCAGTGGCGTGATCTCAGCTCACTGCAACCTCTGCCTCCTGGGTTCAAGCAATTCTCCTGCCTCAGCCTCCTGAGTAGCTAGGATTACAGGCACGCGCTGCCATGCCAGCTAATTTTTGCATTTTTAATTGCCATGGGGTTTCACCACGTTGGCCAGGATGGTCTCGATCTGACCTCGTGATCCGCCCACCTTGGCCTCCCAAAGTGCTGGGATTACAGGTGTAAGCCACTGTGCCCAGCTGTTTATTTATTTATTTTTGAGACAGGGTCTCACCCTGTCACCCAGACTGGAGTGCAGTGGTGCAATCATATGGCTCGCTGTAGCCTTGACCCCAGTAGGCCCAATGGCTCATCCTACCTCAGCCTCCCAAGTAGCTGGGACTACAGATGTGCACCACTATGCCCAGCTAATATTTTAAAAAATTTTATAGAGATGGGGGTCTTGTTACGTTGCCCAGGTTGGTATTGAACTCCTGGGCTCAACCTTTCCTCCCTCCTTGGCCTCCCAAAGTGCTGAGGTTACAGGTGTGAGCCACCATGCATGGCCTATTTGTAGTTTTATTTTTAGAGACATTCTTACTACCTTGGCAACATCTTTACTCTTTACCCATAAAGCAGAAGTACGTGTAGGGAGCATAAGTAGATAAGTGGGGAGTGAAGTTTGGATCTTGACCTTGAACAGATCTTGGTAAGATGATAGTTTTTGTAATGTAGTCATTAATTCATCTGGGAAAGGTTGACAAGGGATGACATCTGCTTGCTTATTTAGCATGATCCTCTATATAAACTCTGCCCAGTAACTTCCAGCTACTGCCAACATGTGAGAGATAGGAATTGGCATGTTATAGCAAGAAGATTCCTACTGGTCATGCTATAGAGGCTGATGCTTTGGGGCATTTTGTTGGGTTGGGCCTCATTTTTTTCCCTTTTTTATACCTTAGATTGCCAACATCCTAGATAGCCATGCAGCTACATTGAACCGGAAATCTGAACGGGAGGTCTTCTTTATGAATACTCAGAGCATTGTTCAGCTGGTACAGAGGTAGTAACTTGTAACTCCAGATTCCCAGACCTGTCCATGCTCATGTCTTCCTTTCTTTTAAGTGGTCACAAAGAGATTTACCTCAGATTGACTTCAAGAAATTAAAAAGCACCTTATATCTTAGAAAGTACCTTGTATCTTCTAAATATCTTAGAATTGTGAGCTAACTCTTATGCTCAATATTTCTGACTTCTTAATATTCTACATTTTTTTCTGTCAATTATTTATTATTATTATTATTATTTGTGACAGGGTCTCACTCTGTTGCCCCGGCTGGAGTGCAGTGGCTCAATAATGGCTCACTGCAGCCTCAACCTCCCGAAGCTCAGGTGATCCTCCTGTTTCAACCCCTTGGAATAGCTGGGACTACAGCTGTGCACCACCACGACCAGCTAATTTTTATATTTTTGGAAGAGGTGGGGTTTTGCACGTTACCCAGGCTCATCTCAAGCTCTTGGGCTCAAATGATCCACCTGCCTCAGCCTCCCAAACTGTTGGGATTACAGGCATGAGCCACTGCATCCAGTTTGTCAATTAATAAGGCACAGAAATTTTGTTGTTTTCTTTTTCCTTGCCATTTTGATGAAGCTCCTAATTCTTCTTCTGTCAGAGGGCCCAGTACGACATTTTTTATTCTTATGGAACCTATTGTATTAGGTTGGTGCAAAAGTAATTGTGGTTGTTGCTATTAATACTGAAGGGATATTCACAGAGCATTTTTATTTATTTATTTATTTATTAGAGACAGGGTCTCACACTGTCACCCAGGTTGTAGTACAGTCGCACAGTCTCAGCTCACTGCAACCTCTGCCTCCTAGACCAAGCAATCCTCCCACCTCAGCCTCTTGAGTAGCTGGGACTACAGGCACACGCTACCATGCTTGGCTAATTTTTTTGTATTTTTTGTAGATAAGAGGTTTTGCCATGTTGCCTAGGCTGGTCTGGAGCCCGTAGACTCAAGTGATCCTCCTGCCTTGGCCTCCCAAAAGGGGTCTGGGATTACAGATGTGAGCTACGGCGCCCGACCTCACAGAACACTTTTAACTTTAAGATACTTATAAATTTTTCAGATATCTCAGCCATTTCATGAGTATGGTAATAATTTCTACTTAGCAGTAGGAACTGAGTCAAGGTGTTGGTAGAGGGGGCTATGCAGGGTGTTGTTGTCTTTTCTTTATTAAAAAAGGTCTTGTCTATAGTGAGATTTCTTTTAGGCTTAGAATTTAAGTTAATTTTGTAGTTCATTTTAGGCTGTTCTTTATTCAGAGGGAAAGCAGTTCAGTGGAATGTCATGGAGGTAAATTTGGCCTTTGGGTTTATTACTTAATAGTGTTGGATTGTCAGGGTTTTCAGTGGAGGCCTTCTATTTGCCTAGGTACCGAAGTGGCATCCGAGGCCACATGAAGGCTGTGGTGATGGATCTGCTCCGGCAGTACCTGCGAGTAGAGACACAATTCCAGAATGGTAAGCCTCTTCCTGAGGACTCTCTAGCCCAGAAAGCCTTGATTCTGATAACTAACCCAAACTATCCATATAGGACTGTGTAAGAGCTAAGCCCCCTCCTGTCAACAACACTTCCATTAATAAACAGTCTCCTATCACCACTCTCTTAAAAACTAAACCTCTGTATCCACTAGCACTAAAGACAGAACAACGAAACACAGCTTGATGAAATTAGGAATCCAGTGTGCTTCTGAGAAAGGGCTGAAGTACTTTTTCTAATAGAGACTACCATTCCTGTTGATACCTTTTTGACCTTGTATAGTGTAAGTTGGTTGAGTCATCACAGGCTGAAATTGAGAAACCCATATCTGAAGAGCTTGATTCTTGGCAGCTAATCCATGAATTGAACCGGAGGCATCTAGGAAGAGCAAGTTCAGATTTTCCAGTACTTTTTAGTATATCTTTTAGGTGGACTTTATCCCTGGCTTTCTCTGAAGAGCTTCACTAAATGATATATTGTCTCTAAGTGTGAAATAACCTTGGTTAAAATTTTAAAGCTGTGTACTGCTGACATTGCTTCTTGCCACAAGATGGCAGTGAAACATCATAGAATTTGAAACATCTAAAATTTGAAATTTTCCTTTATCTGCTCCTTTTCACTTCCTTTAAAAGCAGCCTGTGCCACTCATGACTAGCAAAAATCCTCATGTAGATATTAGCAAACCGCATGCAGTAACATACAAAATAATACATAACAACCAAGTTGGCTTTATCCCACTCATGCAAGGTTGATCAGTTTGGGGAAAGTCAATTAATATAATTTATCATGAAATAGATGAAAGGAGGAAAAACATGCTCATTATCTCAAGATAACAGGGTGTAGAGAGGGAGCATTTGACAGAATTTAACATCCATTCATGACAAACTCTTGGAAACTAGGAGTGAAATGGAACTTTTAAAATCTTGTAAAAGGGACCCACAAAAAAATCTGCAGGATACATCATGCATTATGGTGAAACGCTGAAAACATTATCTTTAAGATTAGGAATAAGACAAGGATGCCTGCTGCCACTACTTCTATTCAGCATCATAGTGGATGTCCTAGCCAGTGCAGTAAGACAAGGCAAAGAATTAAAGGTAAGAGCTAGAAAATAGTAAAGCAATATATCTGCTATTATTAAATATGTAGGGTGTCTTTTTAGAAAGCCTCAAAGGATTCACAGATTTATTATTAAGTTATTAAAAAAACATTTAAAATAACAGGCTAGATGTAGTGGCTCACGCTTGTCATCTTAGCACTTTGGGAGGCAAGGACAGGAGGATTGCTTGAGACCAGGAATTTGAGACCAACCTGGGCATCATAGTGAGACTCCATCTCTCCAAGAAATTAAAAACCATTAGCCAGGCATGGTGGCACATGCCTATAGTCCTACCTACTCAAGAGACTGAAATAAGAGGATTGCCTGAGCCCAGGGTTTCAAGGGTGTGGTGGGCTATGATTGCACCACTGCACTCAGCCCAGGCAACGCAGCAAGACCCTGTCTCTAAATAATTAATTAGTTGATAAAATAGCCACCAAAAAGATGAAATACGAGTAAATCTAACAAAAAACATGCAAGCCTCTTTTCGAGAAAATTATAATCAAGAAGATTGTAATAGTAAAGAAGATTTAAATAAATTATCAAGGTCTTAAATTGGAATGTACACTATTAGGTGCTGATTCTTCCTAAATTCATCTGTAGATTGACATTTCAATAAAAATTCTGTTAGCGTATTTGTAATGCTAATTATAAAATTTCCATAAAAGACAAGTCTCACAATAATCAAGATACTTCCAAAGAAATACAAGGTGAAAAGATTTGCCTAATCAGAAAAGAAGATTTAATATAAAGCCATATTAATTAAGAAATTGTGAGATAGGTATAGGGATAGATTTATAGATCAGTGGAACATAATGACCCAGAAACAGATCCACCCATATATGAAAACTTATTTTATGATAGAGGAAGCATTGTAGATCATGAGGAAAGGACAGATTTTTTTTTTCAATAAATGATACCAGCGTAATGGGTTATTCATTAAAAAAAAAAAAAAAAAGGAAAGAAAGAAATGGAATCCCTATCTTATGCACAAAAATCAGTTCTCAATAAAATAAAGACTTAAATATGTACTAAAAAGGTGAAGCTATTAAATGGTTAGGAGAATATCATTATAATCTCAGGATAGGAAGATTTTGTTGTATAAGACGTAGCAAGTACAAACTACAAAAGAAAAGATTTATTACTTAAACTCCACTCAAGAACTTCTGTTCATCAAAATACATCATAAGGAGACTGAAAAGTCTGTAATCCTAGCACTTTTGGAGGCCAGTGCTGGCAGATTGCTTGAGCCCAGAAGTTTGAGATCAGCCTGGACAACATAGCAAGACCCCATCTCTAAAAAAATACACAAAAATTAGCCAGGTGTGGTGGTGTGTGCCTGTAGTCCTAGCTTCTTGGGAGGCTCAGGTTGGAGGATCACCTGAGCCTGAGGAGGTCGAGGCTGCAGTGAGCCGTGATCACATCACTGCAGTCCAGCCCCAGTGACAGAGCAGGACCCTGTCTCCAAAAAAAGAGAGACTGAAAATATAAGCTACAAAGTGTGAGAAGATATTTACAAAATCTATACCTAAAAAAGAATTAGAAGTATCTAGAGAACTGGTATGAATCATCAAGTTAAAGACATCCTAATAGAAAAATGGGCAAAAGATATAGAAAGATATTTACAGAAGAGAAAGTACAAAGAATTCATCAACTTACACAAAGATGCTCAATCCCATTAGTAATTAGAGACATACGAACCAAAACCACAATGGGAGTGGCAAAAATTTAAAAGTCACATCATCATCTTCATTGCTTCTGTACATGGAAGTACAAATTGGTATACCACTTTGGGTAACAGTTGGTCAGTACCTAATAAAGTTGAACATATTTGTATTCTTTAACCTAGTAATTTTACTCCTAGAAAATATACTCTAGAGAAACTATTACATGTGTTTACTAGGAGACATATATAGGACTATTTGTGACAGCACTGTTCATAATCTCAAAAAAGACAAGAAACAATCTAAATATACATAGATAGAGTAGATCATTGCAGTCTAGTATATTCCTACCATGGTTGACTATGCAGCAGTGAAAATGGATGCACCAAGGCATACACTGAACAAAAGGATGAATCTCAAAAATACAATGTTATGGAAAATAAATGGTACAGTCATTCCATTTTTTTTAGGTTCAAAAACCAGGAAAATTAAGCTGTACATACATTGGTGATAAAAGTTAAGAAAAGCAAAAGAATAATTAACATAAAATTCAGCTTAGTAGTTGTTTTTGAGGAGGGGTACACAGGGGTCTTCAAAAATACTAAAGATGTTCTATTAAAATTTAATAGCTTTAAAATAACCCATGGGTGTTTATTTCAATTGATACATATATTCTATATATTCTTCTGTATATATATTTCATAATTAAACTGTTTTGTGTGTGTGTGTTCTTCTTTTTTTTCTTTGAGATGGAGTCTTATTCTGACACCCAAGCTGGAGTGCAGGGGCACAATCTCTGCTCATTGCAACTTCCGCCTCCTGGGTTCCAGCAATTCTCCTGCCTCAGCCTCCTGTGTAGCTAGGATTATAGGTGTGTACCATCACGCCTGGCTAATTTTTGTATTTTTAGTAGAGACGGGGTTTTACCCTGTTGGCCAGGCTGGTCTCAAATGCCTGACCTCAAGTGATCCACCCGCCTTGGCTGCCCAAAGTGCTGGGATTACAGGGGTGAGCCACTGCACCCAGCCAACTAAACATTTTTTAAAAAGAGTGTCTTGGTGTGCAGGATCTTCAAAGTAAAAAAAAAAAAAAAAAAAAAAATCATTGTTTTCTTTCTGTTAATGTCTTCCCTCACCCTGGGTGAATGTGTTCCTTTTATTTCCCCTGGTCCTATTGCCAAAGTTTATTTGTGTTGTCACTTCAAAGCTAAGTCTTGGTAGAGAAAAATATTAATACAGAACAGCTAATTTTTAAACAGCTTCCCTTTTGGTCTAAATGTGTCTTTTATGAAATTGGCAGCTCTCTCAATATTGTAGTCCATTGTTTTTCAAATATAGTTTTATTTGGAAAAAAGTTGCTTATGTCAACCTCTAATATTTAGAATAGTTAAAAGCCTGGTTACACTGGTCCAATGTACTCAGTATTCTAGGAAACCACGGTAATGCAGTTTGAATGCCACTGTTCTGGTTTGTAACTTAACGTGGAATCTGAACTGAGGTGATAATCCTTTACTGTTTTCGTGATTTCATAAAATTCTGACCCTTGAGCATATTCAAACACTAATTCCTCTTTCCTTGGAAATTTAGTTCTGAGGTAAGCTGTTTTCTAAAGAACTGAATATTACTTATATCCCATGGCAGATATCACTACAGTGTACCAGAGGCTTATGCTTCTGTTGTAAAACATAGCTTTCCTACTCAGAACTAACCTGCCCCTGGTGGCCTTATGGAAGGCAAGTGAAGATATGCATAACTTTAGTCTCCCTATAGACCTTTTGACTTAATGCACGGTTCTCTTTGATCTATACCTTGGGTTGGATTTGGCGTTCCTAGGCATTGCTTAGCTGTTTCAAGGACTAACAGAAGAAAATATTGATTCCAGGGGTAGTAGCCACACTTCTCATGGATATTGCTAAGTTTGATGTGGTTTTATTTTTTGAGCTAAAACTGTTCCTACTGGTTAGGGTAAACTGTTTTCTGCAACATGGAATCAGAATCTCAGGCTCTGGGGGAGACCTTAAAGATCATCAAGTTTAATGATATTTACATTTCTTTTTAAACAGCAGAAATTTCTCTTCTAAAGAAATCATGACAGAGTTTAGAGTAAGACTGGGGTTGGAGTTATTCCCAATCTTTCAGTCTTTGAGGCATACCCACCTCCCCAATTTTTAAAAAATTTAATAAAATTGAGGCCCAGAGAAGTGAAATGATTTGCCCAGGAGCACACAGTAAATTGCTAACGGAGCTAGGCCTTGAACCCAGATCTTATATCCAAATTGCCTAACTCCTAGTCCGGTGTTCTTTTACTAAATCACATTGCCAGTTTCTGTACAAATCCATCCAAGAAAATCCTTACGATGTTTCTTCTTACTGCTCATCTCATAAATTATAGACAGTACAAAACAAATAGCATGTAAATGTGAACATTTATACATGGGTGAGAACCAGTTCTTTTCATGGCGTGCAGGTCACTATGACAAATGTGTATTCGCCCTCCGGGAAGAGAATAAAAGTGACATGAACACTGTACTGAACTACATCTTCTCTCACGCTCAAGTCACCAAGAAGAATCTTCTGGTCACAATGCTTATCGTGAGTACCATTTTTCAGAACTCGTAAGGACTGTCGATGATATGCAAAAAGTATTTTTTCCTTCTGATGGCTGTGGTCAGAGAAAAAAACTACTGCCTTTTATAATTATGGGATGAGTGGGACTTGAGCTGTAGACTAACAGTTTCTCACATCTACCTTTGTCCTTGGTCTGAAGGAACTGCTTTAGTGAGAAAAGGACTCTTTTGGCTATTATGCATATGCTCCTTCACAGGGACTTACACCTCCTAACTCTGTTTAGAAATGCCCCATGCTTCACCATTCCTGTGGTCCTCTTGACGGCAGCTTTAAAATTTCATCTTATTTATCCAATATACTCTAATTTTAACTCTTGTTCCATAGATGCAAGCAATGGCTCTCATGTCAAACCTGAAAAGAAAAAAAATAGAAATCCAGCACTACCCCTCCCTGACCAGAGGAATTTTAATGTATTCTGCATCTTCATTGGTCCCTTTTTATTTACATTGAAAATCTAAGCTCGGATTATTGCATTGGTAGTAAATGTAAATGTATGATTTTTTTTTCTCCATAACTTAGTAATATAAGAATTAGTAGGAAGTAGGAATGGGGAGTGAGCCTGGTAAGTTTGATGAGAGCTAATGTGCATTTGGCCAGTGGGTGGAATTTTTGTGGGCTGAAGGATTTTTAAAGATGACTTGCAAGTCCTTCACTCCTAGCTCATTCTGGTTGAGTTATTTGTAGGAATTAGTATAGTAGGACTATTCCTAGAGTCCCTCACCCCATGGTCCTGAGCATTTGCCTTGCTGCTGCTTGCTTGTCTTTTTGGGGACTATAGTGCCTTTTCACTCCCAGAGTTTTCTTTCTTGTCCCTTTATGGAATTGGGATTCTTGGTACGTTAATTACATCATTTTTTCATGGAGGAAAAAAACATACATCTTCATAGCTATTTTTTTATTTCATACTTCAGAATGAAGGGAAACTATCTACCATATACCTCTGATTAACAAGAGTGCCGCTCATTCAGTTATCTGCCTAGCTGGTTAACTCTAAAGCATATAACATTTTTTAGAATAGCCACTTTAAAAAATATGTAATTATAGGGAGAGTTCATTGCCTTTGCTACCCCAGAATGACTAGATAGTGAGAAAACAAGAAGATGCATTTGAGTGGGAAAAAATATACATTAGTACAATGTAATACTTCAGCTTCCCCTAAGTGACAGGTTTCAGCTAAGAAATGATATAATCTATGGCAACTTGCTAATTTTTTTTGTCAGTCAAAAGAAGGAAGAAGGACTATTTAGATTTTTTTTAATTTAATGAAAAGATTGTTTAATCTTATTTTGATAAAGCCAAGACTTTCTGGCAGAAAAGGGTAATGAGGAGAAGGGTAAAAGAATCTGTCAGTTTGGACCTAGAATGGGGTGGAATTTGCCTTTATAGGAAGCTAATTATGGTGAGTTTTTCTTTTTATTGTGATTATGTTTTTAAGAACTTAACAGTTTTCTGCACTAAAAATAGACCAAAGCCTAGAATCCTTAGAGCAGCAGAAGAGTAATGATTGTCCAAGACTGTCGCTGGGTTTCTTAAATTCTAATTTGTAAGATATAGGGGCTCAGCTCGCTCCTTTTGCGGAGTGATTGTAAGTAACGCTTGCCTTAAGAATCTCATTATTGGAACACGGAGCCATATTTCCTCTGAGAATTCTGGAGTAGCTTTGAGCCGGGGCTGTTCATTTCTCAAGTAATCACGCTGGTGTGATGGAGAGAGAAAATGGCAGCTGTTCGGAGCTCAGGCCTTCAATTTTCTTCAGAGTCCAGTCACTCAAGTGTGTAATTACACGGGGGGTGCTGCAGAGGCGTTGGGCCCTGTCAGAGAACTGGTTTGAGGCTTTGCTTTCTGCTTTTGCCAGTCAGGACAGGCAGAAGCCAATGGGACTCTGACTTTCTGCTGTTCTTTTTTCCTCCCACCTTGTCATCCTGATTACTTCTTACCTGCATGGATAGTACCCAAACTTTCTTTCCAACAGGCTGAGCTCTTTAGAGAAAAGAGCTGTTTCAGAGTTTGAGTTTGGGTAAATAGGATGCAGGAGGAGGAGGAGGAGGAGGAGGAGGGGAACGAGAAGAGGAGGAGGAGAAGGACGGTTGAACATGTGAACCAGGAAGCCAGATTTGTCCTATTCTTTATTTTGGTGTCATTACCTTTTTCTTTAAAAACAAAAACAAAATGAGACCCAGTAAACGTAAGAGGATCTGTAAGCTTTCGTGTCATTAATTTCTTTTCAAATATCAGTTGTTTTCATTTCATCTTAGAGATGTGGAAATCAAGCTCAGGGCCAGCTAGCAGTGACTTACGAAACATGGGTAAAAGCTCAGGACGGTGCTCTTTTCTGATCTGATGTTACTGAATGCCAGACATGTCTTCCTCTTTTCCTCTTTGACAATGCTTAGCTGCTCCCCCTTCCTCCTTCCTCTCCGTTCCTTCTTCTCTCCCTCCTCCTCTCCCACATCTGCATTAATGGTAGTAGCTGGTAGGAGCCATTTTGGTTGTTTGGATTATTCTTTCCTCTGATCTTAGTGTCTTTTACAGATGTCACCTGCACATGGTAGCACTTCGATTCCCCCAACTTGTGTTCTCTGCTGGTTCCCCTTTCTTTGCATATCTTGGCTTCTTGATTGATGGTTATGTGCCCAGCATTCGATTCTCTGCTTTCTAGAAGTAGGAATGTTGATAGTATGTTTTGCTGAGCTAGATGATGATTTCTGGGGCTTTTGAACCTACAGAGAGGGAGGTATCAAGAAAATCAGGCCTCCGTCAGTGTCATGGGATATGTGCTTCTCTAGTAAAGAGGTACCTTCATCCTCTCTAGGTGTTAGCATAACTTGCCCAGTGGTAACTTGCCTCAAGGACTCTCAAGCACATTTCTGGTAATCTTTCACTCTGTTTGGAAAGCAAAGTATCAGGTAAAAGGCTAAAGTCCTATCAGGTTTCCTCCGTTTAAAGGGACATTGTAACACAATGTAACACAAAGTCTGGAAGACCAATAGTACATTTACTTTTTGAAAGCTCTTCTTATTTCTTAAATTTAACTTTATAGGAAAAAGTTTAGGACTCAGAACATTGTTTATGTTTGCTTAGAGATATTTAAGGAACTCTTTAATCTTTAGCCAGATTAAGCTAATTGGTACAAATACAAAATATCAACATCTTCACAGCTGTCTAGATGGCAATGTACGTATCTTCTAGCCACCTTGATGGTAAGTAGTCTTCCCCTCACTGCTTATAACTTATTTTTGATACAGCCCACATGAACATGCTGTAAACCATGCTTCCGTATGAGTAATGCCATGCATATGAACCCCTGATTTGGTTTAGATGGGGAGAATTTATAATGCTGATCAGCACCTTTCCTTCTTCCACTTAACCTGACTGCAAATAATTTTGTCCAATGTGTAAATAAAGAAGAAGTCTTTCTCAGTGATTCCACATTCACTCAATAAGGGTGATATTAACAATTTCTTGTTAAACTTACCCTATGACATTTTTTGGGATATCAAAAAGTGCAGGTATGATTAGAAGCAGCTACTAGTTCATTGCTGATACTAGGTTTAGTGCCTACCCAGCTGAATAATAGTTAATGTCTTGAGGACATTACACATAAGGTCACATTCTTTTCGTTTTGAATTGCCTTATAAGATCAAGCTGGACTATGTTGGTTTCTTCTGTCAGTCAGCTGTGTAACTTTGGCTATGCCTTTTTTTTTTTAAATTAAACATGTGGTCTCACTATGTTGCCTGGGCTGCTGTCAAACTTCTGTGCTCAAACGGTCTTGGCCTCCCAAAGTGCTGGGGCTACAGGCATGAGCCACTGTGCCCAGCCTTGGCTATGGGTTTAACATTTTATCATATTTGTTGTATTTCTGCAAATTCAAACTATTTTCTATAGTTAGCTACCATCTAGGTTAAAAGTAAAAGCAAGAAATAACTGTTTTGTACCAGTATGGCTGAATAATAATTTTCACTTCGTTTTATGACTCTGGACAGTTGGAACAGACCTTTGGTTGGTGGATTGGGAAGCCAGATTTTTGCAAGTGACCTGTAATCCCAAAATCAGCAGGTTGGCTCTTTAAACAAACTTTTTATGTTGACTAAACACATCTGCTGACCTAGACACCATCTAAAGGTATTGTTACAAAATGTTCATCAGGATTAGATGGTGATGTTGGTTTGTCCAGTCGCCCAAAAGAAACCTGTCTCTAGAACAGAGGGTAATCAACTTCCTGTTGGATGTTAGTTGACATCTTAGGATGGGTGGTTCTGAAAAACCCTGATGTTTTCTTTCAGAACCTGAATGCTGTGTCTAGGTCAAGAACAAGACAGGGTTGAGAAAGTTATTCTACACATAATTTTCTGTTGCCAGTTTTTTCCTAAGTATTCATGATGACAGTGGAGAAAATATTTGAATGGAAAACTTCCAAGTCAGAATAGACTAATGAAAATAGTGGTTAACTCATACTGTGTTTGATAATTACTTCACATTTATTTATTTATTTATTTATTTATTTATTTATTTATTGAAATGGAGTTTCGCTCTTGTTGCCCAGGCTGGAATGCGATGGTGCAATCTTGGCTCACCACAACCTCTGCTTTCTGGGTTCAAGCAATTCTCCTGCCTCAGCCTCCCGAGTAGCTAGGATAACAAGCATACACCACTGCGCCCAGTTAATTTTGTATTTTTAGTAGAGACAGGGTTTCTCCATGTTGGTCAGGCTGGTCTTGAACTCCTGACCTCAGGTGATCCACACACCTTGGCCTCCCAAAGTGCGGGGATTACAGGTGTGAGCCAAAGCACCCGGCCTTATTTATTTATTTTATTTTATTTTATTTTAGTTTTATTTTATTTTATTTTATTTTATTTTATTTTATTTTATTTTATTTTATTTTATTTTATTTTATTTTAATTTTGAGATGGAACTTTACTCTTGTTGCCCAGGTTGGAGTACAATGACGCAATATCGGCTCACTGCAACCTCCGCTTCCTGGGCAGTTCTCCGGCCTCAGCCTCCCAAATAGCCGGGATTATAGGCATGCGCCACCACACCCAGCTAATTTTTTGTATTTAGTAGAGACGGGGTTTCACCATGTTGGTCAGGCTGGTCTCAAACTGACCTCAGGTAATCCACGTACCCCGGCCTCCCAAAGTGCCGGGATTACAGGCACGAGCCACCACGCCCGGCCCACATTTATTTTTTCTAATCTCCATAGTTCACTTTTCTTACAGATACTGTTGCTTTTTCCCAAAGCCCTTTTTTACTCCCTTTCTCTCATAATGGAAAGATAAAATGAAAAGTGGTTTTTAAAAAAAGTGGTTTTGTGTGTTTTGCTTTGTTTTGTCTTTTAAGTTAGAATATGATCTGTAACTATGCAAGAGGGTAACTCCATTTTTTAAAATTTTAGTTTAATCTCGAAAGGTAAACCTATATTTCCTTTAAAGGGAATGCATCCATATCAAATCTGATATGGTTGCGGAGGTGATTAGTGTTATTTTGTCATGTTGGCTTTTGTTTTTATTATTTATTTTTTTATTTATATTTTTATTTTTTTGAGACGGAGTCTCCCTCTGTCACCCAGGCTGGAGTGCAGTGGTGCGATCTCGGCTCAATGCAACCTCCGCCTCCCGGGGTCAAGCAGTTCTCTGCCTCAGCCTCCTGAGTAGCAGGGATTACATGTGTGTGCCACCACGCCCAGCTAATTTTTGTATTTTTAGTAGAGACAGGGTTTTGCCATCTTGGCCAGGCTGGTGTTGAACTCCTGACCTCATGATCCACCTGCCTCGGCCTCCCAAAGTGCTGGGATTACAGGCGTGAGCCACCGTGCCCGGCCGGCTTTTGTTTTTAATGTTGAGACTTCAGTCTGGCTTTGTACAGAGGAGCTGAGTTGTGGCATTACCCAGTACACTTCTTATGTTTTTAGGCCTTTTAGTGGGTCATTCCAATGCTTTTAGTAAGTACCTCGGAAAGGAGTATGTTTGCTCTATTTAGAACATTAGGAAAAGGACTTAGGTAGGAAAAAATTATCTTGGTTTCCCTACCCACTGTTATCTATCAGTTCTTTCCTTGTGTCTTTTTATGGTCCTGTTTCTGGTAGTTTTACATATTCGTTTGAAATTCTGTTTTGCTCATTAGTTCTCAGCAAAAGGTAAGAGTTACTTGCATTTTCTTTCTCCTCTTTGCTTTTATGCCTAGGATAGGTAGAACAGATCCTCTAATCTGTGCTGCCTGTTCAATCGAACCTCTGGGTTTATCTTCACTTTAATAGCAGCTTTTATTTTTCTCACTCAGATGAGTGAATTATCTGGGTTAAATGGGTGAAAACAGTAGTACTTGCACTTCCTTAATTATAAACCCCATCATATGTTTTATGACTCTGGACAGTCAGAGCAGACCTCTCCTTGGTGGATTAGGGAACCAGATTCTCATTATATCATTTTCTTTACAAAAAAAAAAAGCTTTGAGAAACCTTCCCAGCATGATGGCATTCAGTATTTCAAAAGTATTTACCTTGTGATGTGGAAGGTAGGGGTTTTGGAAAAAGCATGTCTTTTATTTTTACTGCATTTATTTATTTTGCTGTGATAAAGGTCTATAAAGAGTATCCCTGAGATGGGGAAGGTTAAGTATGAAATAGAAATTCTTCAAGAAAAGCACTGATAATCAAAGTGGGGAGAAGATTAACAAGCAGCAACAAGCAGGCCCTTTGGGTCTTCTTTCATGTCCCCTTGGTAGTAGGGGGAGAATAAATATTAAAATACAAAGGCAATTCTGTCTTTTAAAGTTTTTTTATTTTATTTATTTTTATTTTTTATTTTTAGAGATGGGGTCTCACCATGTTGCCCAGGCTGGTCTTGAACTCCTGGGCTCAAGCAGTCCTCCTGTCTTGACCTCCCAAAATGCTGGGATTACAGGTGTGAGCCACGTTGCCCAGCCAAGGCAATTATTTAAAACTCCAAGTAGAGGGAGTGATATCTAAATGGATATATTTTATATGGTGTGGTGTTAATAATTACTACTACCAGTAGCTCTGTAAAATTCAAAAAGGACAGATATTTCTAAAAACTGCGTTTGTAGTTTTTTCAACTTAGATGGAAATTGCAAGGATAATGGAAGAATTTAGGGAATAAACTGATATTCCACTGGACTCCAGTAAGAATATTTCTCTCAGAATATGATTGGGATTTTTTTGTTAACATTTTTTACTTCTTAGAAGAGGAAGGACCCAATACTGAATAAAACATGAATTCTATAGTAGGAGCTTGTTTTTTTCCTCTAATTCAGCTAAGTATTCACATGTTTAAGTATCATGGAATGATTCTTGGTATAGGAAGAAGAGAAATGATTTGGGGTACAGAATTGCCAGCGTATGAGATGGTGTTTTTAGTTAGTGTGTGTTTATAAATAAATAATTTATTATTGTGTTTCTGTTTTGCATCTGCCTGGGTTGCTGAAAATTTGGTTTATGAGATGAAAACCACTGGGATGGTTCTTTTTTCCTTATATCTACCTTCTTTCCAAAAGTGGGAAGGGAAACAGGAAGGCCTTTAGTCCCTATTATTTAAAACTTTCTCTTAAAACTTTGAGACATAATCTATTATTTCTTCCTCAGAATCCCCTTGGCCCCTTTTAGTGGTCTCTAATGATTTCTTCTGTGTGTTAAAAGTATAGTGTTGATTTATAAGGAAATACATTAGGAATTTTGAACGAGGGATTTGGACTGCCTCTCCTTAGCCAAACTTCCTCTGGGATCTTCTTTTTTTTTTTTTGAGACGGAGTCTCGCTCTGTCACCCAGGCTGGAGTGCAGTGGCCGGATCTCAGCTCACTGCAAGCTCCACCTCCCGGGTTCACGCCATTCTCCTGCCTCAGCCTCCCGAGTAGCTGGGACTACAGGCGCCTGCCACCTCGCCCGGCTAAGTTTTTTTTGTATTTTTAGTAGAGACGGGGTTTCACTGTGTTAGCCAGGATGGTCTCGATCTCCTGACTTCGTGATCCGCCCGTCTCGGCCTCCCAAAGTGCTGGGATTACAGGCTTGAGCCACCGCGCCCGGCCCCTCTGGGATCTTCTTTACCACATTGTTTAGGGTAAAAGTAATAGGAAGTTTGCATTTTCTTATCAATCCAACTGGGTTTTCTTTGTTTTCATTCCTTTTCTCTATTTCAAAATCCTATCCACCTGTTCTTTTTAATCTGGCTATCTATGTTCTTTTTTACATTAACAATTAGGATCAGTTGTGTGGCCGGGACCCTACTCTCACTGATGAGCTGCTGAATATTCTCACAGAGCTAACTCAACTCAGTAAGACTACCAATGCTAAAGTAGCACTTCGAGCACGCCAGGTAAGGCCATTTGTTGGTTTTCTTAAAGGAGGGATGGCTTTCATAGATTAGGCAGTCCTAGACACAATGAACTTTTGCTTAATCATCTTACAAAAAACATGTTATTTTCTATATGTGTCACATTTTCCTCAGAACAAATGTTTTCATGTGGTATGTTTTTTAAAGAGAAAGGACAAGATTAATGCTGCATTTCTTTAAAATAGATGCCCTTTCCACATTAAAAAAAATCCTGGTATCATTCCCTTCCCTCCCTAGTAGCCCTGTGATAGTAAACCAGGGTCAGGTGGAGGCAAGGACACTCAGGGAAGGAAATAGACTCAATATTTCTTACTTCCCAAAGGGAGCTTAGAAGCAGATGAAAACTTCCAAGTGTACAGGAAATAATCAAGTGTGGAAAGCAGAAAGATAACGAAATGAATCTTAGGTGGTAGCAATCAGAACAACCCCAGAGAAGTCCGGTTAGTTTCACCCTGAAGTCTTCATTTCCATTCCAAAAGGTTTCAGCAGGGAAGCCAAGAGTTGGCGCTCCCTTTGTGTTTCAGTGCATGGGCATTGACAAGGAAGCAGCATTTGAAGCTGTTCAGTGACCTTCTGCTTTCTCTACAATTGTATCCATGTCACTGAACTACTCAAAGCTATTGAACCTCTCAGTGACCTGCTGAGGGTGTTCAGATCCTACCGTGTCACTGTTTGTTTGTTTGTGACACTGCTTTCACTCTCTCTGCCCCTCACACACACTGGTGTTACTTCCTGACGCCTTCTCCTTGGTGCTGAGTACCTGGGGCTGTCAAAGCAGCTTTCCCTGTCTTTCTTTCTACTTCAGAGTTGCAAAAGGCTAGCTCTGCTGCATCTACCTTCCCCACAGCTGCTCCCTGCCAGACCTGATTCCCAATTAACAGCTAGTCATGCAGTCCCCAGGACCAGCAGCTTTGCAATGGTAAATCACATACACTGATGGAACTTGATTGAAGCAGTTTTCTCTCCCTTCCCCCTACCCACCATGGGAAATTGGCCACAATGCAAATCATGGTGAGAGTCAACTGAGATTCAGTATTTGGTGGCATTGGCTTTATGTTACAGGACCTAGAAGTTGTTTTACTTGGTCTCTGTTTTATCTGTGATGCCTGCACTTATAGATTTATATTTATTGCTTTTGTATCAGAGCTGCCTAATAGGAGCCTAGAATAATCACTCCCTGAGGAACGTGTGCCTCCTATTTTGTTCTCACTCTAGGTTCTTATTGCCTCCCATTTGCCATCATACGAGCTTCGCCATAACCAAGTAGAGTCTATCTTCCTATCAGCTATTGACATGTATGGACATCAATTTTGCATTGAGAACCTGCAGGTATATATATATATATATAGCCCTTTCCTGCCTCTCTGGACTCTTATCTCCTGTATTCTCAAGCATAGTTTAAGTAATCAATTAATTAATTAATTTTGATTTTCCATGTAATGAAGTTTCATACCTTGACTTTCTAAAACGATTTATACTTAGGAATTTTTTTTTCCATGCAAATGCTGTTAGAATTGTGGCTTAGCTTAAAAATCAAATAGGCCTGCCTTGATAGAAGTGTCCTATTGAAGTCTTTATCTTTGTACTTTACCTAGAAAGTATTCTAGGCCAGAATTAAATAACAAGGCTGGTTGATTTCTGATATATATATATATATACACACACACACACACACATATATATATACTCACACACACACTTCTATAATGATTTATGATATTTGAATCAGATGTACACATACGTAGTTGTTACTCTTCTGGAGACAAAGCTATTTAAGTATCATTTAATTTTAATTTTATGTTAATACTATTAAGCTTTATAAAAAGCTCGTTTTTAAGAGATTATTGGCTAATTTTACTGCTAATCAGAAGGACTGCCACAATTATTTTTCAAACATTATCTTCTCAGAAATGACTATATTTTTCTACCTGGAAACAAGGATACCATTGTTATATCTGGCCCAGGGGAATCTTTAGACTTTCTGTAACATTTCTTCCTGGGAATCTAGAGGGGAAAGAAGGATGTTTTTTCTTATTTGGTTAATAGCTGAAATCTAGGGTTTCAACTGGGGTTCAAATCTAGGGTTTACCATAGTGGAGTATTGAGACAATATTTATTTTATTTAATTTTTCTGAGACAGAGTCTCACTCTGTTACCCAGGCTGGAGTGTAGTGGCACAATCTCGGCTCACTGCAACCTCCACCTCCTGAGTTCAAGCGATTCTTGTGCCTTGGCCTCCTGAGTAGCTGGGATTACAGGCACGCACTACTACGCCCAGCTAATTCTTGTATATTTAACAAAGACAGGGTTTTGCCATGTTGGCCAGGCTGGTCTCGAACTCCTGACCTCAAGTGATCTGCATGCCTCACAGGCATGAGCCACCATGCCTGGTGAAGACAATATTTAGAGAGTACAGATAAATGTCAGAAAAGAATAATAGTCATAAACACTTATATTAGCATACAAATAATGTACTGTTAATTCAGTATTCTAAGAATTTTACATGTATTTACTCATATAATACAACAGCCCTATGAGGATAGGTATTATTATTTTCTCCATTTTGTAGCTCAGGAAGTTGAGGCACAGAGAGATTACGGCATTCAGAGACAAAATTCTTAGGTTTCACTAAATGCTTCAAATGCCAAATAGTGTCCACTGAAATTGTTCTCCTTTTGATGTAAGGCTTAAGCCTGTCTTTGTATCTTCTAGAAACTCATCCTATCAGAAACATCTATTTTTGATGTCCTACCAAACTTCTTCTATCACAGCAACCAAGTAGTGAGGATGGCAGCTCTGGAGGTGAGTATTTATGGTAATGGGACATGACCTTTTGCTTTGTTTCTAGCTGGTTTCTTATATCCATTTGGCTGCCATGTCAGTTCTAGTTCTCTGGCCTTAAGGTTGGTTCTTAAGGGTAGTTAGTCTCTTCTACTCTGAAACAGTATGTGCTTACTCAGATACTTTACTCAAGTGTTTCATCTGAACTCATCACCAGCTTCTAGGTTCCAATCACAGGAAAACAGCTGCCAGCATTTTTCAGTAGTTTCTATTTTCCAGGTATTTGAATTCTCCCATTTCATGAGTTAGGATTCCTTGTAACACAAAAAGTGAAAATATATGGCTGATCAGAGCATGTGTCATCTTACCATTGTGTGATTTGGGCCAAATTAAAATGGATTTTAGTTATGTTTTGGATTGTCAAGCAGCTCTTTCGAAATACTTCCTCAAAGGAAAGAAAGTAATAGCATTTAATGAACTGTGTTTTAGGTATTTTATTTTTCTCATTTAATCCTACAGTTACTTTAGGAAGTAAGAAGAAAGTGAGACTCTGAGAGGTTAAGTGATTTGTCCAAAATCACACAGATAATAAGTGGAAGAGTTTGCATTTGAACTCAAGCTAATCTGACTCCAAAGACTTCTGTTTCCACTACAGTGCACTACCTCATTAAGCACAAAAATTGCAGGCCCTGAATACCACTGTAAAGTTGCCAAATAGATGTTTTTTGAAGATGGGGAAAAAGAGTGTTTTAGATGATTTTATGTAATGTAACATCACGGTAGTCTGTTGCTAGCTCCTTTGTGTTACTTTTTATTTGTATTTTGTGGTAGAATGTAAATTATCCTACTCAGTAAATGCCAAAAGTTTTAAAACATTTAAGTGTTTTGTAGTGTTTTCATGTCATCTAATGAGAAGCTTTCTTATATACTTCCCGTGCCATAGAATCTCAGGTAGCATTTTATGTGCATGGCAAATTTGCTGTGAAATGTGTGAGGTTGCACTGACAGTTTTTGCGGAGATGTAGCCTATTGCTGTTTCTTTTTTTAATTTAAATTTATTTTTATTTTACTTTATTGCTGTTCCTTTAACTCTTGAGTCAAGTTCATGTATTTGAGATATTACATGTCCAATTATGTCTTACTGTTTATACCTTACTGCTTTTGATCAGGGTTTGCTGAAAACTGATTTTGAGTGGGTGGGGAAGTCGGGGAAGACACAAAACAAAGACATGAGATAGTAAAAGAGTTGAACTGTGATTGCTTGTGTCTTCTATTTTCACTCCGTAAGTGGCTCAAAATCAGCACCTCTCATTTTCCTCACTGCTTAATCTTCTCTTGAAATGATCATGCTTAATAGATTAATAGTTGTAGTTCTAGATGCTGTCTTTTGCTAAAGATTAAACCTTCTCCAGGGTTTAGGTTAGTGTGAAAGAAGGTTTACAGTACACATAGGTATCCAGCAGAGGCCGCCTAGTTTTGTTTTCATTAGTAGTCATGGGTGTAGTATTAAGACTCCAGCTTTATTAATTAAAGCAAGATATGTATGTATACAGAGGGCCTTGGGACTTCTCTCCCCACAGAGCACCTTCTGCCTCAGATACCTCGTTTCAAGACTCTTTTTCTGGGCTATTTTCTTAATTTCTGTTTTTGAAATTTATTTACTGAGGATTACTTTTGAACCAGGTGTATGTTCGAAGGGCTTATATTGCCTACGAACTTAACAGCGTACAACACCGCCAGCTTAAGGACAACACCTGTGTGGTGGAATTCCAGTTCATGCTGCCCACATCTCATCCAAACAGGTGAGTTTGAGGTGGTATGTGCACCTGAGCCAGCCAGAGGTATACCATGAGAATCAAGGGGAGTAATGTGTATGACAATTCCATGTTTTTTTAATTAGAAATGTAGGGCAAAAAATGAACAATATGACCATAAGAGAAGAGCCTTTTGGTGCTCACTTCTTTGATCTAAAGAGACAAATTATGGTCTACGTAAGATGAAAGTTTAGGATTACTCCATTCATTCTTGCTTGTATTATGTCGCTGAGGAAATAGTTTCTTTTTTAAAAAAATAGAAAGAATTTACTAGCATTTTACTTGCTAGAACTTTGCCAGAAAAATCACTCTTTTTTAACAATTTAAATCGGCAATTAGACCAAGAAAATATTTTGGGTGGAATGCTTTTCTTTTCTGTATGTTTGCTATGGGTTGAGGTTATACCTAAGCCAGTTTCATTGTCGCCCTAAAACAGACAACCTGAATTTAGCAATCAGTTTTTAAAAATTATATTTCAGAACCAAACTTCTTAATCTCAAATAAATTACTGAATTAAGACATGATAATTACATTATTTGTCCCTTCCTGTGTCTTTTAAAAAATAAAATGTACATATGGACATTTTTGTGTCAGAATTGCTTTTGTTTTAAAATGAAAATATCTTACAGACTCATCTTTTAAGAAGTATTCTAAGGCAATGAAAATCTATGAATTCCACCCACACAGAGGTTCATCCCCTCCTGTACTTTCATTCTTTTTAGTAATACCACAGAAAATATAAATACCACAGCCAGTCTTAACCTGCCCCTCTCCATTTCTTCTTTATGGCCTTTGGTTCTTCACTTGGTATTACAAAGTACTGTGTCTTTGGGGAACCTTAGTTGTAGACACCAGAAATGGTTTTGTTCTAAATTGCCACTTCACCCAAAGCAATAGAAGCCCTTTCTGGAGACAAAGAAGTCTGTGCTGAGACTTTTGGCCACTGGATGCCACTGTTGATCCAGCAGAGGTCGGCAGATGAGCAGAGGCATCTTCAGAAAAAGTACCTCTCTTCTTTGTCTCAGAATATCCTTTCACTTCTCTACCTCAAAAATACCTTACGGCTGGCAGAGAAAAGCATATATCCTTGATTTAGCAAGCATCTCTCGGTACATTTTTGCCTCCATGGATTTCAGAATCTCATTTTCTAGAAACGAATGGTTGTCCTTCAGTGAGCGGCGAAGTACTCATGGCACACATGGGCACAGCACTCAGTCTTCTTTCTTTTCCTGCATTCCTTGAATAATTGTAGAGAACTACACTCTATACTTAATGCTCTTTGTAATTCCTAGGGCAGTTCTCCTTTTCTTTCTGTTTTCTCCTGCTTCCCTTTGGGCAGTGATTTGTAGTCGGGCTGCAGGGCCACTTCTGATTTCCTTCCCTCCTCATCACTCTCCTTGTCTTTCTTAATTGTTCTCCCTGTACTACTTTTTTTTATTTGAGGATATGTCCAGTTTGGTGAGGGAATGTTGGCTGAAAAATAAGAGGAATTCTTCTTGACTGCTTTGTTAAGAAATCTTATTCACCTTTCTATGTCAAGAGTGTGAATCTTGGTTAGTTCAATGTGGTTACAAAACTTGTACGCCTGTCCCTCCCAACATCTGGACATGCCTGTGGATAAAGATCAGACTTGAACATAACAGTAATCCTGTAATCTCCCTGAAGTCTCCCTTGGTTGTCAGTGTAATTCTAAACCTGCTGGATTGTTATTGTTATTGTCATCATTATTATTGGTGTAACTGTGAAGGTGGAGATAATTGCAAAATAAAAAGGAAAAATAAAATCATCTTTGTGAAAACCAGAAAAATGTTAAAATTGCTTTAATTTTTTTTTGTATCTAAAGTTCTTTTGTTTAGGATCAAATGATCAGGTTTGATCATAAAATGATATATTCAGTTTCAGAGTATAGCTTGTTCAGTTATTGCAGATTTACTACTTGAATTTAGTTTTATAAGATTATATACATAATATATATAATGATATATATAATATAAATGAATATATGTATTTTTCCCCCAAATGTTTTTGTTATAATTTGGATTTATAGCCTTATTGTGACACCATCTGGTGTACTGCAGTTGAATTCTGACACTAGCCATCTGAAGTTAGATCAGATGCCACAGGCTAAGTAAGGGCTCAGTCCACCACCAAATTGTCCCTACTTCAGATGGGGCCATAAATGGGGTGCCCCAGCCACTTGCACTTCTGACCAACTGGCTACAAATTTGAGGGTCCCCTCAGTTTTCTCGGTTTGATAATTCCCTCAGAACAACTCACAGAGTTCAAGCACTACAGTTTTATTGTCAGGATCAGCAAAAAGCACGAGACGCTTAGGGTGAAGTGTGGGACAGTCTCAAACACAGAGCTTCCCTGTTCATTCCCTGTGGAATCAGAGTGTATCAACTCTCTCAGCACATCCATGTGTTCACCAACCAAGAAGCTCCATTGACCTTCAGTGTCCAGAGTATTTTAAAATCAGGGCTTCATTACGTAGGCATGCTTGATTAAATCGTAGCCTACATGATTAAACTCAATCTCCCCTCCCAGAGGTCCGGCTGGCTGAAAGCCCTCAACCCTCTAATCATCTAGTTGGTCTTTCTAGTGACCAGCTCCCCTCCTGAGTCATCTCATCTCTTAGCATAAACTCAGATGTGATCCAGTGACACTCCTGTTACTTGGGAAATTTTAAGGATTTAGTCTCTCTTCCAGGAACCAGAGACAATGGCCAAAGTCTTTATTATACAATAGGCCTGCTCATCTTAAACAGAAATCTAAGCTGTTTTAGACTTAGCTAGTTTTGAGCCAAGTACTTTTCTAACTTTTTTCTAACTCCAGTACTTTTTTTTTTTTCTGTTATTGTTTTGATCAAGCAGGCAAAAAGCATATTGTTTCTCATTCTACAGAAAGAAGTTACAGAGGGCTACCAGTATTTGTTCTACTCCCAGTCCTATAAGGCTCAATTATGTCCACTAACCTCTAGATTAATGATTCTCAGAATTATCTGAGGGGCAATTTGAAAATACACATATTGGGGTCCTGACTTTCAAGACCTGATTCATTTTGGATTAGAGTCCCGGTGACCACTTTGAAAAGCTCCTCTGAACTCTGATGAACATCTATAATTGACAGTCACTACTTCTAAACTAGTACTGCCAAATAGAAATATAATACAAGCCACGTTATTTAGAAGTTTCTATTGGCCACATTTAAAAGAGTAAAAAGAAACAGATAAAATTAATTCAAATAGCATCTTATTTAACCTATTGTATCCAAAATGCCATTTCAATATGTAATAACAATTGTTAATATTTTTTCTTTTATTCATACTGTATCTTTGAAATTTAGCATGTATTCTATACTTACAGCATGTCTCAATATAAACTAGCCATATTTCAAATACTACCCTAGCTGCATGTGGCTAGTGGCTGCTATATTAGACAGTTCAACTTAGACCAAAAATTAATTAGGACAGTCACACTGACCACTCTTTTTTTTTGTTTTTTTTTGTTACTGGTAGTGCCCTTGGAGAGAAGAAAAATTGTTATTCTTATGTTGCTTATTCTTAGTAGTTACAGGAATTATCCACACTTGATATTATAGATGTTATACAATATTTTATGCATGCTTTAAAAATTAGTGAGAATAAAGAAAAGGTATATGAATCATACATATTTTACTTATCAATACAAAACAGAATTTTATATTTTTCCCAACTGAGGTTAACAAGCCAATTTTTTTTTTTCTCCCGTAGAGATGGGGTCTTGCCATGTTACCAGGCTGGTCTCAAAATAATTCTCCTGCTTCGGCCTCTCAAGTAGCTGGGACTACAGGCATGTGCTGCCATACCTAGTGCAGACCAAAAATTCTTGGGGGAGAAAACAGGTTTTTTTTTTTTTCGAGAAGAGGTCTCAGCTCTGTCTCTCTGTCGCCCAGGCTGGAGTGCAGTGGCACGATATGGGCTCACTGCAAGCTCCGCCTTCCGGGTTCAAACGATTCTCCTGCCTCAGCCTCCCAAGTAGCTACAGGTGCCCACCACCACATCTGGCAAATTTTTTGTATTTTTAATAGAGATGGGTTTTCACCGTGTTAGCCAAGATGGTCTTGATCTCCTGACCTTGTGATCCTCCTGCCTCGGCCTCCCAAAGTGCTGGGATTACAGGCATGAGCCACGGTATTTTGGTTAACCAATTTTTTGTGTTTTCTTTCCTTGCACTTGGTCTTCACATTCCTAGCTGGGTGTTTTTGAAGTAGACAAAATTTGTCCAGCACATCATTGGAAGTGTCTTAATAAGCTGTAATATCAAAGCAAGACTGCAATCTCATTGTGTATGGAATTCCATTCCTGCAGCTTTTTTTTTTTTTTTTTTTTTTTTTTTGAGATGGAGTTTCACTCTTTTTGCTCAGGCTGGAGTGCAGTGGCGCAATCTTGGCTCCTTGGCTCACCGCAACCTCTGCCTTCTGAGTTCAAGCGATTCTTCTGCCTCAGCCTCCCGATTAGTTGGGGTTACAGCATGCGCCACCACACTCGGCTAATTTTGCATTTTTAGTAGAGACGGTGTTTCTCCGTGTTGGTCAGGCTGGTCTTCAACTCCTGACCACAGGTGATCTACCTGCCTCGGCCTCCCAAAGTGGTGGAATTACAGGTGTAAGCCACTGCGCCCGGCCTTATTTGTTTCTTAACTCCTCTTACTATAATTCCCAGTCATGTAGTTTGTTTTTTGACTGTGATTTAGCTTCCATAGGTTGGGGTGAAACATGGCACTCTGTCTGCAAACTGGCAGCAGAGTTTTGTTTTTTGTTTTTTGTTTTTCCCAGGAAAATCCCTTGGTTACTGTTGGGATTAAAGACCTGTGTCTTATTAGGACCTATTTTGATTTTTGGAGAAGTAGGCAAAATATATTGCAAATGACTAGGGGAGCCTCTAAAAAGGAGAAGACAGCCGTTTTTAGCACACTTGAACAGTTGCTGTGTAGTAACATAGTTGGTACATTTTTATTTTTGTTTTAATTCATCATAGGACTTTGCATTGTTTGACATGTGGTTACTCTTTTTTGGTATAATTTGACTATTTTTTTTCTAGTAATCCATAATTTTTTAAAAAAGCTGATGACTGAATAGTTTATTCCTAGTCTGTGTGACTTCCTGTTTCATCCTTCTTGCTAGGTGTGCGTCAGTCGAGGTATATCGTCTCTTTTTTGATCTTCTACCCAATACTTCTAAATTTTTTTCTGGGGACTGTAGTTCCAACTTATTTGGCATCTGTAGGTCTTATTCACCAGAGGATCCAGTTATTAGAGCTTCACTCAGGGAAGCTCCTGGTCTGTATTTACCCTTTACTTCTAATTTTCCTTCACTTGAAGAGCAGCTAAAGAGATTTTTCTGAGTTAAGCATAGTTAGAAATATATATATACACACACACACACACATATATATATGTAACATGTGTATGTTGTATGTGTTTCCTTTTTTACCTTCTTAGCATTTAAAGGCTATGTGATTCTTTTTGAGGGGAGGGTTTTTTTTTTTTTTTAATATGTCATTGTTTTAACTGACTTGTGTTCTTGAAAGAGAAGTGACTATCCCAAGTTGTTTTCGTGGTGCAGGAATATTCAGGGCAACTGGTCTATACTAAGGGAGGATTTTGTTATTATGCAGACTTCTAGAACCTAATTCTCTCATTGAAGCGTCTGTGAGCCCAGCCCTTTAGTGAGTTTTACATGAATTAACCCTGGAGTTCAAACTATATCATTCAATGTTCCTTTTTCTCCTTCTTCCCCTGGTGAGTCGTAGGGTTTAGAGCCCAAGTTTTGTATATGTCTGTCTTTTTTCCTATTCAGAAACTTAAGTATCACTCACTGGTGCTGGAGATGGGAAAGCTTGTTACACTGAAGCATCATCCTGAATGTCTGTATTTTGCACAATTCATTAAATCATTTGACCTTCAGGATTTCACTAAGCTTTGGGCATATTAAGTACCTCAGAATAATCTGGAAACAAATTCTTCAGTCAACCAGTATTTGATCTTTTAAAATATAGCTATATTTATATAAACATATGTATAGTATATTATCCCATAAATTGTGCCTATGCATATGTCTCTATATAATATAATATGACATTCTGTGAGTACACCATTTAAAACTCCAAATGATTTTTATAATTAATATACACTAGTGAACATGATTAATCTTTTTAACCTTTAATCTGTGATTCAAATAAGAAGCATCACATTTGATGCAGGAGATGGAAGTATACTTTGTTGTACGTTTCTGTACATATATAATGGGTGAGGACCTATTGGTGTTTATTTCCACCTGTTTCGTAGATGGAAATCCATGCTTAAGTCGGATTCCATTGCACCTTCTCTGCTATTTGCTACTTGTGAATTTGGTCTTCTGTGTTATAATGTTTTAATTCAAATACTTCCCTTTTCTCATGTCTTACATCCAGAAGAGGTCGGCTGTGTTTTCCCCTGATAGCATGTGTTTTGGTCATGGCTGAATTTAGGCTGCTTGGCATCCATCCTCAATGTTCAGCTGTCAGTGGGTGGCCTCTGGACTTTCTTTTTATTCGTAAGGAAGGTTAGAAATCAGGAGCCTTCCATATGACTAATTGGTAGCCAACTGCCATTCTCAAGAATTCTGATAATCTAACACTCAGAGATTAGACCTTTCTTTGGATAGTACTGAGATACTCGGAAGTCATCCAGCTTGCAGCATTTTTTCAGCAGCAGTGGGAGCCCTTGTAGTTAGCAAGCCAGAATGAGCTATAAATACATGAAATCTTACAATGCTTGCTTCCTTCATTCAGGGTAGTCTGCTGATAAGATGCAAGTATCTGGCAGAAGAGAAGATTCTCAGCAGGTTTAAGTGCTTACCAAAGTGCTTTCCTGTATCCATGGCTCAGCTTCTAGTCTCTGCTGTGTTATTTTGGCACTTCTAGACTTGTAATATTGGAGAGTCGAGTTTAAAACTCTCAATATATCATTAGGGTAGCCCAAGGTCCCTTCTTGTCAAGGAAGACTAGCTGAGTCCAGGGGGAAGGAAAATCAGAATCCAGGATACCTGTAAATCCCTGTAGTTTTGTGCTGTGGGTTCGTAGCTAATTATACGGCAGGCAACAGTAATATGCTGTAGCTCTGTTGGTGTACTTGTTTCAGAAAGAGCAAAATCTTCCAGCAGAGCAAAGAAGGGGCTTTGGAGGGGCTGCAAATAAATGAAGCAACGATCATTTTATTATAAACTAAAGCTCTGCAACAGAATCAGGGCATCTGAACTGCAAGGAGGTGGTGGGGGAGATGCCAGTAGAAATACATGGTTCAGATGTGTTTTACAGCTCTTGATTTGGATTTTCCTACAGAAATATAGTCACACAAAGAGACCACCACTGGTCACAGCCAGTCAAATTGCTCTTTCTCCTATGGTACTGCTGTTAGTGGCTGCTAGTAGGTTATTCAGCCGACCTCTTCTGATTCTGCTTTGCTGCCTGATTTCAAAAGAGTTGCCCTATACTGTCTTTCAGTCACAGCTTGATGTAACTACTGCTTGTTTGCATGCATCCCCATCATTTTCATATAGGCTCTTTTTTTTTCTTCTTCAAGTTTGGAAGCAAAAGAATCAGGAGCATTTTTATATGATAAAAGATTTATGTAGGGCCAGCTAGAATCAAGCCAAATGAAATTCAGCTAGAAGGGGTGGTAAAAAGGCTCACACAACTTGTGGCTGCCAGAGAAGTCAGTGTTCCTTAAATTAAAGAGGGTTCAGCTAGCAGGCGGCGACTCAACTTTGCATTCATATTGAATCAGGCTCTCCAGCCATTCTGGGCAGGCAGAGCAATAAAATCAGAGGTGACTTAGTGCCAGGAACCTCAGAATTCACAGGATTTCTCTTGTCTTTCTCTAAAATCTATATTGATGTGGAATGCTAACTTGGAGGGCGGAGATGAGAAAATGCCAGGTCTAGATTGTGGTTTATGACACCATATTGAACAATGTCATTGGAAAGCATCCTCTTTGGTTTTTTGGTTATCATATCTGTAAAATGGAGCTAACCTACTAGAAAGAAAGTAGTTCTAATATTTATCAAATGTTGTAAATGAAGATTCACTATAATAAGTGTTTTGAATAGCCCAAACAGCAGATGATAAGAAGTGAATTTATATCCCATTTATGTATTTGAAAATACACTTGATTGCCTTTGAGCAATTTTACTTTTTTTTTTTTTGAGACAGTATCTTACTTTGTCACCCAGGCTGGAGTGCAATGGCATGATCTTGGCTAACTGCAACCTCTGCCTCCTGGCTCAAGCAATCCTCCCACCTCAGCCTTCTGAGTAGCTGGGATTACAGGCATGCTATGTGCCACCACACCTGGCTAACTTTTGTATTTGTGTGTGTGTGTGTGTAGAGATGGATTTTGGAGATGTTGCCCAGGCTGGTCTTAAACTCCTGGGCTCAAGTGATCCACCCACCTCAGTCTCCCAAAGTGCTGGGATTACAGGAATGAGCCACTGCGCCCAGCCTAATTTAACTATTTTTGCATGATGAGTATGCAGTGGAATGTGACAAATTTTATTTTCAGCTACATAAATGGAATATTTGACTCCTATACAATCTCCTCCCTTAGTTGTGTGTGTGGTTTTTTCTGTTTTTTTTTTTTTTTTTTGGTACAGAGTGTGGTGTATCACAGTGGTGTGTGATACACCACATTTGTCATATTCTTAAATTGACCATATAGCCCTTGTATAGGATGAAAAATACGTAGTGGCCAGATTTGGTGGCTCACACCTATAATCCTAGCACTTCGGGAGGCTGAGGTAGGAGGATCACTTGAGCTCAGGAGTTCAAGACTAGCCTGGGTAACATGGTGGGACCTTATCTCTATTTCTTAAAAAAAGAAAACATGTAAATGATCATTATGGACATGACTAAGTATTTACCTGTTAATAGACAGTTTATCTTTCCTTCCTTCCTTGCTTATCTCCCTTACATCCCCACAGATTCTTCTTCTACCAAAGTGGAGAAGCTGGCTCTAAACCTACTTACATGATTGATTTGGGACCATTCCTTTAAAAATTAGAGATGTTGGGAGTTTTTGCTTTTTACCCCATACTGTGTAGATGGTGCATAATTCTTATAACAAAGCAGCAGGGGGCTCTCTGTAGGAGCTTGAGAGTTGCTGATGGAGAAAGCCTGGCTTTTTGTTGTTCTTTTCAATTCAGGCCTTTTTCTACTGAAAACGTGGCCCTCATCCTGTGAAGACTCCCAAAGGGATTAGAATGTAGCTACAGGAGCAGTTAGATTATTTTATTAGATTAGGAAATTTGTTAACAGTTGAGAGAGATTATACTGGTTTCTAAACTCTAGAAACCTGGATGAATGGAACCTGAGGTTTCTTTGGTTGTAGAATTCTCTCTGAACTGAGGTTCATGGTAAGAAACTGTGCAGGTGGCCCCTTTCCTTAGCATCCTTTATATCTTAAAAGGAAGACTATTCTCATTAGCATCTGCAGTTAGTTTTCTGTTCAGCTGTACCTCCCTCTGTTCTAGAACCTGTGCATATTTTTTCTGTATTGATGAGGCCCAAGTGCATTATAACTAAAGATCTCTTGTAAAAATAAAACCCATTCTCCTGAGTGAGAGGCTCAAGGAATCCAAACAGCAAAGGTTCAGGTTTCTGCACTCGGAGGTTGCTCTTGCTGCCTTATGAATTCACTCTGTGATACAAGTTTGATGTAAAGAGCATTTCTACTCACAAATCACATGAGGTATACAGTTTGTGTGCAGTGATATGTCACAGCTTTTTATTTATATGGCCTGCTCAGTCTATTCTGCTCCTTCCACTGCCATGGAAAGTGCATCATTTTCCTCACTCTATCTTCTTTCCCACATATCATCAGCATCACCCACCATGTTCTGCCCATTAAGTCCTCTGTGTGCTAGAAAACCCCAACAGTGATTAAATGCTGATAAAAGAATGTTAGAAGGTTAAGATATCAACCGATCAGCCCCCTTACAATGCCCCTAAATTGTAGGTGGTAAGTATAACTTTGCCCATTTAACATTGAAAATAAAGGTTTTTATTTGTTTGATTATTTTTCAGTTGGAGAAATCTTTTAAAAAGAGTTAGTGGCAAAGGCCAAAGAGAATGTGGGAGATGTGCCTTGTAGTTTCCTATTCTTATCGTGGTCTTTCTTTCGTGATTTTGGCACATTCTCTAGAAGGAAGTTCTAGGGTAGTCAAATTTAGGTAAGGTTTTATTTATGAAAGGCCTAGAGTTTTTAAGCTAACAGCAGTTTTTAAAAATCATTATGACCCTAAACTCATTTAATTACAAAATATTAATTAATTTTAACAACTTATACTGCTCTGATCATAGAATCATTTATCATTACTTTTCTGCATGATTTTCAGTTCTTTTAAGCTCCTAGAATATAGTACCCTCCCCCCTGCTCTCCTTCATGGGAGGAAGAGTATGGATAAAAAGACTTAGAACAGGTAGCTGGGAACCCAGATTCCTGGGTACTTTTCTTTGGTGGAGAATTTGTAGGTCTGTCACATATCCTGGAAAAGCAATTAAGGTAGGAGGAGCTATGGAATCAACTTCTCTGGACCTCCTTATTACACCTTCAGTAATAGGAACAAGAAAGAAGAGTCTCTAAGAATCCCATGAAGAATTATATTTCTTGTTGGAACTTAAGTTAATATACCATATCATATAGCTTAAATTAATTTTCATTAGCCTGTGTTTTACCACTACTCTGCATTTTTTTTTTTTTTTTTTTTTTTGGTAATAGAGCTATTTTTAAAATCCACGGTAAATACATTTTGACCCTTTCCATCAACAGCTGCTGTAGTGGGGTAGGTTAGGAGCATGCCTCTTTGGAGGCATCCTGGGGGTTGAAGGGTAATGAGCACTTAATTATGTCTGCTGAATGCCAGAGCTGCCAAACTGGAGCTCCTCACGACTGGTCTGTATCTGCTCTGACAATTCTTTTATTATGGCTTTCACTAACCTATCAGTAACTAACTGTGGTTGTTTAATTACAGAGGGAACATCCCTACGCTAAACAGGTACCGTATGTTTAGTTTCTTTTCCAATTAAAAGCACCTTTATGTAACTTATAATAGTGAAACCAGGAAGAAAATAACACTTGACATGATAATGTGTTGTCTGCTAGGGAGTCCTGAGCTCCCCTTTGGACATACTAAATTATTCTTTCTGTTTGGAAAACATGTCTTCAGCTTTTCTTCAGCTGTTCAAAAAGCACTACTTGAAAAGCCTCGGTATGGAGAAACTCCTATCTAGCTGTATATGGTAGGGGGTCTGTCTGCCTTATGTTCAGCCTTGCTAGCAGCATGTTCTTTTGCTAAGTTCTCTGTGTACTTTGGGGCTTTCAGAGGAGAAACCCTTAAGGTTACTCCTATCCTGGCAAATTATTCACAATTTTTACAATTTTTAGTTTCTCTAATTTGCTTCTCCTTTTAGAGGAGTGCAGATCCAGAAATAGCTGATCTCATGTTTTATCAGTTTGTTAGTTAATTTTCTAAAGTGTTAAAGTGTTAGAATGATAGTCAGTTTTTATTTCAGACCTGTAATAAGATTAACATTGGAAAAGTATATTTAAATTTTGATGTGTTTAGCCCTGTGTAGAGGTTTCTAGGCTAACATAACATAAGTGATATTTTAGTATTTTGGGTTTCTCCTGTCTCTTGAACCAAGCAAGGCAACACAGTGCAAGTTTGAGAGGATAGCAATTCTGATTGGAATTGAATCCACAAAATGCAAAAGCAATAGTAAGTTGATGGCACGGTTTTTGCAGATAATCAGCTACATGTGGAAATATAGATTTGCATTTATTTTGTCCCTCTCCCTTTAAAATATTAAGTAATCAAAACTAATCATAGCTTTTAGATCCCAATTTGGATGTGGAGAGGAGAGGGAATGCTTTTAATTGGTCTTGTAATCTTCCCTTGGTGAGTGGGCTTGGCTCATTCCTGCCTGCCCTTAGCTGCCCTGGTTCACAAGCATAGCAGTGAGGGGAAACTTAGTCGATATTTCCCATGGGGTTCAGTTGAGTGAAAAAGGTACTTAACCCCATGGTTGCCACAAACATAGCTTCTTCAGAGGGAGTTCCCTTTAAATGTGGTCTGGAACCCTTTTATCTTTCCTGTCTAATGCCAAGCAGGTAGAAAAGATACAATGCCTCACAAACTTGCTCTTTTAGTAAATATATCTGGTGATCCTAGAAAAGAGGAGGATGATAGCACTTATGTGGTAATACAACTCTGAATCCCAGTTTCTAGTGAGCACCATGTTTAAGACTTGCTTGATGTGTGTTTCATTTGTTTGTTTCATTCATGGTATCAATGGTTTCCTCTCCCACTTTGCCTTCTACTCCTGAGTACTGTCAAAAATGATGTACCTTTTCCATAGTCATCACTCACCAAAGGAATAAAAACCTGGAGTGTCAGTCTCTATAGTCTGTGTGAGCAGCACTCCCATCCTATAAAGAATTCCATTGCCTTATAATTATGATTTGCGATAGGGTACAGTATGTACCCAGATATCAAGTCCACGTTGTCGTCTCTCTTTCCCCTGCGACACTGCAGGTGGTGTACTTCAAGGAGATATTTGGGGCAGTTCTCCAAATTCAAGTGCCATTGCCTTGCCCTGAACTTGCTTCAGATCAGTATGCTGGTAACATGTCAGGCAAGTCTTGGAGGCATCCTTTAGCTTGGTCCTTCCTAACAGGCTGTCCTGATTGAGCATTCAGAAACACTTTACAGTATTATTTATCAGTACGTACTGTTAAGGTGCACAAGAAATATAGAGATTCATTGTTTTTAGATTGAACAAATCAGTTCAGTTCTCTTCAAGCATCTCTGTTTAGCAGCTGTTTGTCATGCTTACACATACTTTGAGACCCATACTCTGCCCTTTTGTATGTTGCTGGAAATTATTAAGGGCTTTCAAAGGAGATTTTTTTTGTTTTGATATAGAAGTGCTTAACTATGAAAAGAAAAACGTGCAATTTGGGGTTGAAAAATGTCTCTCTTTTCAAAAAGGGAGAACTGTAACCCCAGTAACGATCCCTACCAACCCATTAAAGGAAAAAGTAAATTCCTCAGTAAATTTCCTTTTATAGACTGTGACCTGTTTCTGTACCCTAATGTTTTATATAATTATTTACTAAACCATTCCAGATGACTTAATTATAATTGTTGTTTTACATACATATATCTACCTATCTCTTTATTTATCTGTGAATACTTACTCTATTACAGTTCCTAGAAAACAAAATGCCTTAAGCATTGCATAGTTACAACACACTTGGCTTGCTTACTTCCTTTTAAAGGAGGGAATACTTTAGGAAGGGGGAAGATGCAGGATGGTTTTTAACCCCTATGTGCTATTCATTCATTGGACATCTTACAATGTAATTGTATTAAAACTGCCTGGAAATTCCTAACAGTCCTTAGCTTTTTATTTGAAGAAATTTTGGAGTGATGAAAATATAGTTTATATGGGGAAATTCAAAAGAAAGGGTTAACATGAATCCAGCAAAACAACCTTATCCGTAGTGGGTAAAAAAACCAAATCTGCTCTGCAACCTGACCCTACTTCAGTGTTTTGTCCTAGTTCCTTTTCCCTACTGTTACTTTCCCAGTCCTTGCTCCTACCCTCCTTGTCTAATGAACGTGATTGAATTACCATTTAGAATGTCCTTCTCCTCCAACCTCAACCACTATGGCATGACCCATGTAGCTAGTGTCAGCGATGTGCTGTTGGACAACTCATTCACTCCACCTTGTCAGCGGATGGGCGGAATGGTCTCTTTTCGGACTTTTGAAGATTTTGTCAGGTAAGACGTTGTGGAACTATGTCTATACAAGGGGAGCTATGGACATCTGTGTTTTGGGGTCTCAGCTTTCTGCAAAATGAATAAAGGTCTCCCGAATAGCCATGAGCCAGCTAAAAAGATGTAACCCTTGCTGTATATGCTCTCAGAGAGGTATATATCCTTGCATTTCTACCTCTCGTTCAGTTTCTACAAGCCTCTACTTGTAGTATGAGCCTGGTCAGAAAAAAAGAAACAAACGAAAACCATCTTTTCCTGAGGAGCTAACAGAAGAAGCTGTCTGCTCTGTGATGAGTGAAATGTCAGGAGAAATTAAACATAACACTAGAGTGAGCCCCACAAGAGACGATACATCTTTTGATTAAATGCATTCAGCATCTATCTCTTGATGTATACTGATGCATTACCCTAGGGGGAGGGGTAATTACATTGGACTGTCACTACTCCAGTTCCAGGCACTTTCTGTTACTTTAAGACTGATGATGACAGCAGTGCTCATATCTTACATATGAGGAAAACAAAACAAAACAAAAAAGCTTTAGATCATTCTTTCTAAAAAAGAAAAAATATATATGGTTTATTAAAGTTTAAACAATCCATCCTCCTAATTTCTGCCACTTGGTGAAATTTTGCATGTCACCTCTAGCCACTGGTGATTCTATTCAGTTAACTATTGAGCCCAGGCTAAGATAGATTATTCTTTTAGACTCAGCTGGCAATGGTAGTGTTAGTTTCCTGCCACTTGGGTTTCATGGTGGGTGTTTCTCTTGTATTTTTTAGGATCTTTGATGAAGTGATGAGCTGCTTCTCTGACTCCCCACCCCAGAGTCCCACATTCCCTGAGGCAGGTCACACATCTCTTTATGATGAAGATAAGGTATAATCTCCCTTTTGGGAGACTGCTTTGTTCCCTCAGACATGGGACTTGTACTGTATACTATCTTTCTGACTTTGAACTATTATTGGAAAGAATTCATCATTTTACCCCACTTTATAGTATTTAATTTTGTATGCCTCACCAAAGTATTTTCTGGAAACAGGTGGAATATAAATCCTAACTTTAAAAAAAACTATATTAATTTTGGAGTCCATAGTATAGAATGGGCTCAGCTATGTCCATTGCAACTGCCTCTGAATCTCTGAATGTTGTTTTAAGGATTTGGGCTTTGGTTGCTGGAATTCTTATTCAGCCATGGCTTATAGTTTTGCTTAATGGTGCAATCATAGTCCTCAGAGAATGGAGGACTTTAGATTACAGGAACAAAAATAGGCATTTTGTTTAAAACTTTGTCTTTTTATTAAATCATTTCTTTTTACTTATCAGTAGATAAATTATTCTTCCTCTATGATGTTATTTTTTCGTGATTTGATACTTCCATTGTTTGATAAATTATAAGGAAATATATTATGTGGGAATATGTCCAGATGGCTTATTTCACTCATTTTCCTTCACATTCTGTGAAGAGATATGGCAAATAGTTTCACCCCCATTTTCCTAGTAAAAAAGGTGAGACATAGTGATCTTCAACTTCATACCAAGTAAAGTTTGGGCCACCTGTTGCTAATGCCTCTGCTGCCTTATCTTTTAAAAGTTACATGCTTTACTTTATTTAATCTCTCTGTGGCTGTTGGACAGTGGTTTCAATTTGCTCATTCCTACTGCTGGGCAAACCAAAATATTCTGTTGGGTGTATCTGTTTTTCAGGTATTCTACCAAATATTATAACTTCTACCTGCATCTGTATTGGCCAGCCTCATAATTTCTTTGGCTTGTATTCTTGAGTTACAGGTTCCCAGGGATGAACCAATTCACATTCTCAATGTGGCTATCAAGACTGACTGTGATATTGAGGATGACAGGCTGGCAGCTATGTTCAGAGAATTTACCCAGCAAAATGTAAGTTCTCTATTGGGTGGAAGCTCGTGATGGCCCCTTTCCTACTGACTGTGATCATTAGCTATCCTTTTATCACTTGCTAGTTTATGGCTATGTCTTTTATCATAACTCTCAGAACTATGGCTAGTTCTGCCTTTAGGGATAAAATCCCAAAGTAACTTAATAATATATAATGAATATCTTTGTGTGTCAACAGATATAGACCTCAAATATTTAAAATGTTTTTAAGGGAAGTTATGTTGCTAAATCTCTCCCAGAGCTCCAGTCTTGAACTTCGAATCACTTACTAAGTATTTTCCTTTGGTAACTTTCCACATGTCTAAGCCCAAACTCCCCTCAGGTCCCTTCTGTGTCTTCCCCTCCCCTCCTTTGAAAATATCAGTTATACACCTACCCTCCTTTCAATTTTATGTCACTTGGATATCTCCTGTTGACATCAAACTCCATAGTCTAAATGTCATTTTCCATCATTGTCCTTCTCCTCTTCTCATCCCTTTCCAGTCCCCTCATAAAACAAAACAAAAAACCTCACAACTCACCATACCTTTCACTCCCAATCATTCAGAAGTCATTGACTTTATCCTTGACATTCCTTCATTCTACCCTTCTACCCACAATCTGTACATATTTATTTGTATCTGGTCAGTCACCAAGGTCTGCTAGTTTTTCTTTGCAGTCTTTTTTACCCTTTCTCTTTTTCTTCTTTCCAGTTTTTAAATTCCCACTGCCATCCCTAATTCAAACCCTTGCTATCTTATACCTGAGACACCGCAGCAGGGTTACTTTTGATCTACTTATCTTCCTTCACTTTCTCCCTCCAAAGAGTTTCCATTCTGCTCACCATCACAAAATTAAATGTCCCAAATGTGCTCTGACCGTGTTATTTTCCCACTTAACAGTGATTCTCTTTGACCTTCCGAATACCTCCTTAACTTTAGCTTCAACATCATCAGCCTATTGAGAGACTAACATGTAGCCTTTGCTATTTTGTGAAAAGACCTTTGTTCATTGTCTAATATGCCTCATTTACTGTACTTCTTTGACTTCCTCTTACCTAGAAAGTTTTCTTTCACCTTTCTTTCTAAATCCCGCTTGTCTTAAGAACTGTCCCAAATTTCACCTCTTCAATGAGGACTTCTGAGAAGCCCTAACTAAAATGTATGTTCTTCCTTTGAATTCCTAATTGGTCAGCATACATTTATTAGCAATAATAATGCCAGCCAGGCACGGTGGCTCACACCTGTAATCCCAGCACTTTGGGAGGCTGAGAGAGGAGGACCGCTTGAGTCCAGAAGTTCGAGACTAGCCTTGGCAACATAGCAATAATAATGCCTTTTATTTATAAAAAAAATTCTACCTAAATTTTTTATTTGCATCTTACCACAATTCCATGGGGTTAGATAAGTCAGGAATTATTCCAGTTGTACACATGGGCAAAAGCTGGAGCTCAAAGAAATTAAAACCCCTAGGTCACCAGCTGGAAGGTGATAGAGCAAATACTAGAACTTAAGGATTTGATGCCAGGTGTAGGGGGCACAGATCTAGGTAATAGTAAGTAATACCTTCTTCGCCCTGAAGATGCTTATAGTCTAGTTGAGGGGATAGGATAGGCATGCTTAAAACAATAATCTACAGTTATATTTCATTATGATATGTGATAGATGGCAAAGTGTCATCTTAAACTGCCCTTGATGGCAAGACCCATGTGTTCTCTTGGAGTGGACAGCACTTAACCCATGGTCTTGTTACAGAGAAAGAACTCAGTAGATGTTTTCAAAATTTAATTCAGTGGTGTAGACAATTCGTACCATTGGCATTCACATCATGTAATGCTAATGGTAGATATCTAGGGGAAAAAATGGTAAATTTGTGATGACTATAAGTCTTAGTACTTATTCCATGATACTGTCGTGGCACTTAAACTAACTGTGGGATTGCAGTGGCCAATAGGAGGAAAAGGTGCTTCCAGAGACGTGAAAGTAGGGGACATGCCTGGGGCTTTTTCTATAGACAGAAATTTACCTTCCTTCTTGCCCTTGACCAGTGACCACATAAAATTAACCTAAAGCCAGTGATCAAGGTAATCTTTGCTGGAAGAGTTTTTTTTTTAGACGGAATTTCACTCTTGTTGCCCAGGCTGGAGTGCAGTGGTGTGACCTCAGCTCACAGCAACCCCTGCCTCCTGGGTTCAAGTGATTCTCCTGCCTCAGCCTCCCGAGTAACTGGAATTATAGACATGTGCCACCACACCCAGCTAATTTTTGTATTTTAGTAGAGATGGGGTTTTTGCATGTTGATCAGGCTGTTCTCGAACTCCCGACCTCAGGTGATCTGCCTGCCTCGGCCTTGCAAAGTGCTGGGATTACAGGCGTGAGCCACTGCACCCGACCTGGAAGAGTCTTAATGTTATATGTGGCTGCTGCTGCTGCTTCATGAAATAATCTATGAAAGTATCTTTCTAGGTTTTGAGACACTAGTTGCCCATGTTTGAGTATTTTTCCATAATTTGACTACAACTTGCCATTTGTTGTTGCCCTCAAATCTAAGTGTCATATTTATCAGCACATGTTGATCTACAAAGACATTTTCAGCCAGGCGCAGTGGCTCATGCCTGTAATCCTAGCACTTTGGGAGGCTGAGGTGGGTGGATCATAAGGTCAGGAGTTCAAGACCAGCCTGGCCAATATGGTGAAACCCCATCTCTAGTACTAAATACAAAAATTAGCCAGGCATGGTGGCGAGTGCCTGTAGTCCCAGCTACTCAGGAGGCTGAGGCAAGAGAATCGCTTGAACCTGGGGGCAGAGCTTGCTGTGAGCCAAGATTGTACCACTGCACTCCAGCCTGGCGACACAGCGAGACTCTGTCTCAATTAAAAAAAAAAAAAAAGTATTTTCTTCATATTCACTACATATGTTTGTAACATTAATGAGAAATAAGAAATTACCCTTTTCCTTGACTAGATGTGGAACTAAGGCACAGAGAAATCCAATGTCTTTGCCTAACGCTATTTAGAATGGTAAGGGTAGACTGTGTTGACACTTTAAGCATAGAGAAGCTATTTACTGCATCAGGTACTGTGCTTATCCAGGGACATTTGGCATTTTCATCTCCTTGTTAAAATATATGTGTGTGTGTATATATATATATAAGAAAGAAAAGGAAAGAAAAGCAATTTAAGAAAAAAAAAAGATGAAGTGGCAACTAGTTTTGTTTTTCACTTCATGATCATGCTCCTAGCAGTTTAAAAAAAGGTTTTTTTTTAAAGCACACATTAAACTATCAAATAGGTTGATCCAAATTGTCCAAATAATCTTCTAGTCCCAGCATGTCTTTTTTTCTCTCATAGAAATTAGGATCATATATTTGTAAATGACTTGTGGAGGAGATTGAAGCAGTCAGTGTAAATGGAGTTTCTCCAGGTGCTGACGCCTAATCGCTGGGTAATAGCTGTGGACTTGCTGTGAGACCCGCATTATTACAATGTAATCAGAATCCTGTTGCTCTGCTGTTATTGTCAGCCACTTGTGGAATTTTAAAAGCAATAACAATTTTGATTTTAAATCATGGCATTATTAAAGTTATTTTCTTCCCTTGCCAGAACATAGCTATTGATGCTTGTCTTTGAAGGACTTGACTGTAGTGGAATCTTTGTTGATGTCAGAAGAAGTATTTCTGTTCCTGGCCACACTGAGAAACCCCCCCCTTTCTTTTGACACATTTTTGTCATATTGTAGTGTCAATACTTGGTTATTTACAGCAAGGAGTATGATGGCAGTACAAATAATTTTTTAAAGCAGTTAAACCAAAATGTATTTATATTTGGCCTGATAATTTATTATTTTATTATTTGCTTATAGAAAATTAATTTTTCCAGTTATCTTTTGTTTATGCTGTTAATAAAATTATTTTATTACTCAGCAATACCATGGCAGAATTGAAGAAACTGGAAGAAGTAACCCAAGAATGTGCTTCCTTATAAGGGGAAGACAATTTGGATTAAAAAATATAATATCATGAATGTTAAGAATTGGCATATAAACATATCTCTTGGTTAGAGTTATAGCAAGAAATGTGGTCAAACTAAAGTCTGGATGTAGGCTGTGAAAGTCCACATTAGTTTTCTATTTGTACTATTCATATGTTTTCTCAGGTCATTCAACTGGTGGGGTTGCTTTTCTACTTGTTGTTATAATCCTTCTTTGTTAGGGACCTCTAAACCCATGTATTTTACTTAATTCATTAATTTGTGTCTTTGTCCCTGCCTTTTGAAGCAAGTGAACAGTATAGGGAAGGGGAAGGCTTAGGTCCGGAGGCCCAAGACTCATATAAGTGGCCATCTTGAAACTACTGGTGTCTGTTGACTTCTTTGTTTTGAGGCAGTCTCACTCTGCATCCCAGGCTGGAGGACAGTGACGTAATCTCGGCAACCTCTGCCTCCTTGGTTCAAACGATTCTAATGCCTCATTCTCTCAAGTAGTTGGGATTACAGGAACGTGCCACCACACTTGGCTCATTTTTTCTATTTTTAGTAGAAACAGGGTTTTGCCATGTTGGCCAGGCTGGTCTCAAACTCCTGGCCTCAAGTGATCTGCCCCATTGGCCTCACAAAGTGTTGGGATTACAGGCGTGAGCCAAGACACCCAGCCTTCTGTTGATTTCTGATATACTAGTTGCCTATGCCTAGTGGAGATATGAATAATTCCTAAATTTAAAGGCCTATTAAATGTTGCTTTTAACAATTTTAAAAGGAACCTTTTTTTTTTTTTTTAATGAGACGGAGTCTAGCTCTGTAGCCCAGGCTAGAGTGCAGTGGCCGGATCTCAGCTCACTGCAAGCTCCGCCTCCTGGGTTCACGCCATTCTCCGGCCTCAGCTCCCGAGTAGCTGGGACTACAGGCGCCCGCCACCTCGCCCGGCTAGTTTTTTGTATTTCTTAGTAGAGACGGGGTTTCACCGTGTTAGCCAGGATGGTCTCGATCTCCTGACCTCGCGATCCACCCGTCTCGGCCTCCCAAAGTGCTGGGATTACAGGCTTGAGCCACCGCGCCCGGCCTAAAAGGAACCTTTTTAAAAAATGCCTTCATGTAAGGTAAGGGGGACTGTTGTATCAAAACTGAAAGGTTACAATTTGTTAGGTTGAATTCTAGGGATGCTGTATCTGACGGTGGGTAATATCTACAATCTAAACAGTTTAGGACCTGTGATTTATGTTTTATGGAAAGTCCTTTTCTCTCTACCTTATTTCATTTAGCTTCTTTATCAATATTAATGTTTACATTTGAATACATGCCCAACAGTATGATTTCTATAAGCAGAAATTGTGTCGTGGCCTGCCTTTATGTAAATCAGTTCTGAGGTAATTTAATTGACTTCATATGACCCTTTCTTCTCCACAAAGTTCTCTTTCAGTTTTGTCCAAATCAATATAAAATTTATTTCATAAGACTTAGTCCTAGGAGCCAGGTTGAAATTTGTTCACTTTCAAGTTTGAAGGTACTAAGCTAAGATAAAGGTTTTCAAAAAGGATGTTTAACTCCACCAAAGCCTTACGAGGAATGAATGGGATAAAATTTAGAATGAATGGAAATCTCATCTATTTTCTGTTTTACATGTTTTTGCTCCTAGAAAGCTACCCTGGTTGACCATGGGATCCGGCGCCTTACTTTCCTGGTTGCACAAAAGGTATTGACATGTGAATTGTACCTCTTTAATATTTCTTATGCTGCTGCTGCAACTTAATAAAAAATGGGATTGCAATCTTATGCTTACTAGTAGAATTTATGCAGAGAAATAACCACTTTTCTATAAGTTTAATTTTTAAAAAACGTTAGTTTAACTCATCATCTTTTACTCAACTTGTTTTTGATTTTGTTACTGATTGCCAATTTCTGCTCTTTTCTTCCTCTCTGTCTTTTATTTGAAAGGATTTCAGAAAACAGGTCAACTATGAGGTGGATCGGAGATTTCATGTAAGTAAAATGAGCAATAATGACAGACTACTTACTGTTTTATTTGTTTGCCACTGATTATTTAAACAGAATATATGTTAGAAGGGCTGGACTGATATTTGGTCCCTCTTCTTTTATAAATTATTATAGTAAATATTCAGTTCTCTGTAATCCCAGCACTTTGGGAGGCTGAGGCAGGAAAGTTGCTTGAGCCCACAAGTTTGAGATGAGCCTGGGCAACATAATGAGACCCTGTCCTCTATTAATTAAAAAAAATTTTTAAAATTCTTATATCAAGTATTCCAGCTAAAGGTTTTTTCTTTTTTTTCTTAACCCTATAATGAATTCTCAATATATCTCTGAGAAATAGTTAAGAATGAACATAAGCATTTATCCAGATGAATAAGGTAGAAACAAGCTAACTAGTAATTTCTTCTATGCTCATAGTGAATCCATAATCAAGAACAGCCAGTTGCACTTTGTAGTCTTGGCTTCTTTATTGAGAATTCTCAATTCTAAAGAACAATGATTTATTATTTAAAATGCCTTGATAGAGCCAAGTTGCTATTTTTTGTCTTATGTTAATCCTAGGAACAGGAAATAAGTAAAAATTAAACACTCTGTTGCTTATTCTCCCATTTAACTGAATTAACTGTTAATATTTATGAGATTAAAATTTTTATCAAAAAGAGAATTAAGTTAATAGCCTGGCATCCGAACTGTGGTATACCCATATGATCATGCCCAGTACAGTGACAGCAGTAAGGACAGAAATCCAGTTTGGAATCAACATGTCGTTTTCAAAATGACTGATTATAGTCAAAATATTTCATAAAAATTGATTTTAATGTAGCTAAGTCTTTTTTTTTTTTTTTTTGATAAGGTATCTTGCTCAGTTGCCCAGGCTGGAGTGCAGTGGTGCAGTCTCAGCTCACTGCAACCTCCACCTCCTGGGTTCAAGTGATTCTCCTACCTCAGCTTCCCAAGTAGCTGGGATTACAGGCGTGTGCCACCACATCTGGCTAATTTTTGTATTTTTAGTAGAGACAGGGTTTCACCGTGTTAGCCTGGCTGGTCTTGAACTCCTGACCTCAGGTGATCTGCCTGCCTCGGCCTCCCAAAGTGCTGGGATTACAGGCGTGAGTCTCTGTGCCCGGCCTGTTTGGTTTGGTTTTAGCAATTGAGATAATTTGGTTGTTAAACCCTGCTTATTTGTAACAATGAAGATGGCATTTGAGATTCTGGAAAGGACTTTGTAAACTCAAAGACCTATGTGTGATTGCTTTTATTACCTTTTTGTTTATTAGGTTTTTAGGAGTTGACGTTTTGTTTTCCTTCATACAGTTCACCTTATTGGTCTAGTCTATAGAGAAACAAGAAAGCTAAGATTTTCTGAAATGCTTTAGGAAATGTTGTGGACTACATGACTCCCCTGTGTTATTGATGTCAGGAAATCAAGCAGAGTGTAGCTATATATCAATCAATAACTTTCGATAGGAAACGGAGTCAGTGGAGAAGTATGAGGAGCTTAAAAAGAACCCTAGGGCTTTAGGAAGAAAAATCAGGAGCTTAGAGAATAAAATTGATACTTGGGGATAGAATATGAAAGCCCATGAATAAACACTGTAGCTAGTAGATGCTGATCAGAACTAAGGTAGACATGCCAGAGCCAGGCTCTGGATTTTAGAAAAATATTGTGCTACGTTCTTAAATGTTACTGTGCTTTTTATCACAGACTTTAGAATAATAGCATTTTCTAGGGAATAACACTAAATTTATAAAATTGCTTTCCTTTTTGCTAATGGATTTGATAGAGTCTTCACATCTATAGCACACTAACTGGTTTCTATAATAAATACACTGATCAACTAAAACTGTCCACTAAAATTTTTAAAAAACCAAAGTGATTAGTTCTCACTGACATTTTCTCATATATGTAACACACATAAAAAAAACTTATCTCTGAATCTATAGTGTATAGTTATAAATATGCCCTAATATTAAGAGTATATTTAACAGCTTTAAAACATATTTTTCTCTCTGCTGTCCTGATATTTCTGGATTTAGGTTTAATAGGGACATGTATAGGCAAAATCGGCTAGAAAATTAGGCCAGCAGGGGGTCTTCCCTGACAATCATTGTCTGATTCCTATTTATAGTGGCATCAAGTGGGAAATCAGTTAAATTATCAAGTGACTTGATTTGTCATGAGTGTAGGAAAAGCTGCTTTAGAGCAGAGAGAACATTAAGGTTTAATTGTGGACTAGATTTGCTCTGAAGAATTGAGTGGCAGAGGAGTTGGGGTGTTTTTATGTTCCTTTAAAAATGATAAATGATTTTGCAAGGGGCAAGGGCAGCTATTAAACTGAACTCCATCTAGAATCTTCTATACAATCCAGGATCTACACTAGCCAGGAAGCCTTGGCAGAAACTGTACAAATCTGGTGGTCACTGTCATGGTGCTGCTGTGAGTTCTTTTGCTGATGGTAGCTTGACATTCATGAAGGATGCTTAGCCTCTGTCATGTCATCTGATTGTGCTTGCCCCATAGCTAGTGTACTGTGAAAAAGAGGAAGCTTTCTGGGAGTGTCAGAGATGAATCCCTTGATCTCTCTGGCTTCTTGGTAATCCACTGTGATGTATGCAGCCTCCCCTGTCCTATGCTGTGAAATCCCTATATTATTGAATGGAAGAGAGAATCTGCACTTGAGGGGCAAGAAGAGGAGGAAGGTTACCAAGTTTGATTCAAGCACATTGGTTAGTGGAATAAAGCAAGCTGTGCTGTTATATAGTTGTTGGTCTTTCAGATTGCCTCAGAACCAGAACAAGACAAATGAGGGCCAGAGTAGAGGTTCCTAGAGAGCTGTGTATATTGTTAGGTACTGATTCGGATGCCAGTGATTGCTATAAACATTTAAAATACTTCGTAGTTTAACTGCAATTGTCCCAGATAGCTGCCCACAGGTATGTCTGTTGCTGCCCTAGTCTCTTGACCCTGCCTGGAGATTATTTCTGTGACAGCAGTCTTCACCAGTGTTAAGGAAGCTGGGAGTTGACTCTGTTTCCCTAACCATCTAATTAAATCAAGTGCCCATAATGGAACTTGAAGAACTGCCTAACATTGATATTTAAACAGAAACTTTGAGGAAAAACAAGTCTCTTTTTGTAAATATATTCTTCTTGTTAAGAAAAAAAAGTAGATCATGATGTTCATCTGAAAATAAAAAATAAAAGAAAAAAATGCACAAGATGTTTAAAAAAAAGAAAAAAGGAAAAAGATCAAAGCCTTGAATGCAAAAGAGGCTTCTTGAATTTCTGCAGCTATCTAAACTGCAGCTCCACAGTTTTCTGTTAGTTAAAACTTATGGACTCACTCTCTCTTAGTTTCACTCACATTTCAGGTCTGGAATTCCAAAAGATTCAGCAGAAAGTGCTGTCTAATTGGGATATAATATTATGCCTTTTTTTTTTTTTAAAGCTTTCCATATATATATATATATATATATATATATATATATATATATATATATGGCAAAGTTTGGCTAAGGACATCGGAATACAAATTTTCAGGACTTCTTCTTATCCCCATTAGGTCCTAAAACCATGATAAGATTCTAAATCAAACAGTTTTATATCTGTTAATAAAATGTTACCTTTTGTTCTTGTAAAATTTCATGAGATTTTAAAAAAAAGTCTACAAATCTCCTGAGAGAGTTGTTGTTTAATGACTGTTGTGGGATTCCCACTTTAAAATGAAATGTTTTGGATTATTTGGATCTTGAAGGAAGAGCTCACTGTCATGAGCAGTTATCATAATTAGTAGTTCTTTTTTTTTTTAAAGATAGTTCTGTTTGTTAGTGGACCAACTATTAGTTTTCAGAAGGGTTGGTTTGGGTTTTTGTTTTAATTACAGTCTATATAATTAGTTCTCAGCATGTTGAGGTAAAAGAGAATTGCACCAGCAAGCTCCCAATTTCTTCATCTCATTAGGTTTTTAACACGATTATTAGTATCATAATCAGCTATGATGTTTTTTGTTGCAGGTTTTCACATTCTCTGATTTGCAGGGTGTCTTGATTGGCTAATTTGGGCAAATTATTTTGATTGTCTTGATGATGGTTGGCTGATTAGAACACAGCAGGGGCATAATTTCTTCCTGTGAAACGTTGCATTCTTTTGTTTTTTGGTACCAGAACACTAAGAGGGTTTTTCTTTGTATACATTCAATTATGATATTTGCCCATGACACTAGTAGAATGCTTGGAAAGCAAATATATTGATGATGGAATAAGCATGAATGCTTTCAGTGGAAAAACTGGCAGTATGAGGATGAGATAGGATAAAAGAATTTACTAAAACCATAGGATCAGACTTTTAGATTTCTTCTTTTCTGTGTTTTCTGTGATTCTGTGGTTTTTGAGTGCCAAAAGAGGTTACTTTCTATAACAGTCTTCAGACTTCCAAGTCACTGAAGAATTGCTTGGTAGTCCCACTTTTCCATTGCATAGAGGTTCTTGCCATCTCTTGTTCTGAATGTTTAATACTTAAATTGAAGATTTTACCGGGGAGTTACAAATTTACTCAGAAGTTTTTTTTTTAAAAAAAAGGTTGTTTATATGATCTCATGACACCTTTTCTTATCTAACCTTAATGAAAGTGGTTTTTCTAATTGGTAGTCATTGCCCACCTCTGCCAAGAATCAGTCAGTTTCTTCATTATTTGTATTAAAGGCGTTTCCATTCAAACTGCTTTATATGCCTTTCAGTTACTACAAATTTTCTTAATTGGTTTAGTGGAAAAGAAAGCATTTTTTTATTACTGTTGTTTTGTTTTTGAAAGGAAATGGTTTTGATACTACAAATGTGCATAATTAAATAAGTGGCATCCTAAACAAACATTTTAATTAATTAGCTAATAACAGTTCAGGCGGAATAGAAAAGTATGTGCTTAAAATATCATATTATCAGTTTCCTTGACTTTTATTTCAGAGAGTTCCATGGAAAGATTTTGTCATTCTTCCTTTTTTGACATGTGTTACTTTTTAGGTAATGCTCTGAAAGCTGTACCTCACTAGAATAAAACCAAAACTAGGTTATATAAAACCATGAGCATGATATTTACTGACACCTCAGCTGAATGCATCTTACTTAACCTTGAAGTCATCCCCATGTGCTTCACTCTCATGGCAGGGAGGAGGGGTCAGAGAATTATTTAGAACAAAACTTCATTAGGAGAAGTTTAGTCCTGTGTAAAATCCACTTTAAAAAGGCTTTTAAAAAGGGATTTCCCTGAGGTTGGTAAATGAGCTCCTAGGAACCTTTTAAATGCAGTCTTACAGTTAAAATACCAAGGAAAAGATAAAAAGATTTATTAGTTGTGCAAGCTTTAGTTAAGGTGAGAGTGAGGTATAACACTTACGGAACGTATTCAAGAAATTTTCAGGAAATTCAAGAACCACAGGTTTACAGCATGAGTTTTGCTTTGTTTGCTTTGTCCTTTTTAAATTTAAAGTCTTAATTTCTGTTTTTTTGTCTCATCAAAGAGAAATCCTCTAAATGAGGGATTTAGATTATAATAAAAAGAGAAAGGTAATACTCTGCCCTTGAGAGGTGAGAGGGCATGGGCTCTGGCACTAGAGAGACCCAAGTTTATCTTCCAGCTCTGTGATTCTGAGCATATACTTGAGCCAAGGCTTCTGTAAAATGAGGGTCACAATATCTACCCGTAGAGGTTGTTGAGAGCATCAGATGGGAAAACACATGAGAATACCTGCCACCAGATTTTCAGTCCATGTTTCCTTCACAGTTCCTAAAGCTCATTGAGGATATGTAGGCAGCTAGTCCCAGTCTCTCTGCTTTGTACTGATAAGTGTTTGATTGTATTGCACTCATAATGAAGAAGATGCCTAATGAAACCTCCTATGGAGGCAAATAGTAATGACTTGATTTCAGCACTGCCAGTAGAGCTTCCCATCTGAGAAACAGGGGTATTTGGCGTTAGTAAGTTAAATTTCAGAAACTAATGAACTCTGCTAATTGAATTCATCTTTGTTAATTAATAAGGTTCTAGTAAATTGGGTTTTTTTTTGTTTGTTTTTTTGTTTTTTGTATAATGCCCTACAAAAAAGCAGGAAGACCTAATGATTACAAGTTCACTAGTTCTACCTCATTCTTTCCTATACATTTAGTGGTAGTGACCAAGGTAGTATCTTATATTTTTCTTCATCTTCAAATGTTATCATTTAAACCCTTGACATTATTGACTTAAGAAGGAATGTGAAAATCATGGACTGAGCACTCTATACTGTCTGACTAGTTTACATTTTAAGAGTTTCTTAAAGAGAAACTTGGGAAATCAGTCCAGTAACTCGGCATAAGGGTATATTGGTTTTATTTGCCGGGTTGTGCCAAGAGCAATACCCAGCAAAAAATTTTTTTTTCACTTGGGAGATTTAAAAAATATGTACATTTTTTTTTCCCCCGGGAGAAGGTAGATACTAAAATTAGGTTTATAATATGATTCTCAAATTTGGAAATGGGGTCAAAGTGATGGTTATGCAGCGGATCATTCATATTTCCTGGACTAAGCTTAGGTAAGAAGCATGTTTTCTAGAAAACTGTCTTCTAAATGCTTAACTGTTTCTATACTATATGTTTGTTTCCAAAGAGCCATGTCTATGAACTTCTGACACATTTTCCCTCTTCTTTAATACAGAGAGAATTCCCTAAATTTTTTACATTCCGAGCAAGGGATAAGGTAAGGATTGATTTCTTTCCTATTAAAAAAAAAAAATTACTTTTTCTTAAAAGCCCAAGAGTGACTTATCTTTGCTATATGTTCTTCCTGCCATTTTTTTTTCTCTTATTGAACTTGTGCTTCCTGTTGCCTTACATGTGTCTTAGAACTAAAACCGATTCCTTTCTGAAAGAGTTTAGCTTAGGACACAACCAAATGTATTGAGCTACTCAATGAAGGTGATACCTTTCCAAATCATCCTTGTTCTGTAGAATAATCCTAATGATGTGATGTTAAAGGACCATTCTTGTTATCTACAAATAGTTCACTGATACTCAACTCTAGTTTATGTGCATTTGTTTTTCAATTTTAAAATACAAAACTTCAGACCATGTTGCTTTCTTCCTGTTACCGGCTTATATTTTTGACTGTCTCTCTCCATTCGCTCAATTGACATGTATTCCAGAGAAATAATTTAGTTTCACTGAAACGTACAGTACATATACAGTAAATACAGTAAAGTTATATACTAGTACAACTTTGAAAAAACATTTATAAGTAATTATATATCTATGGATACAGTGTTCCAAAGCCAAATATCTCTTTAATTAAAAAATTGTATGATGTTTGTTTGTTGAGTATTTATTATGTCATTTGTACTTATCATAAGTGAGAAAACTTTTAGATTAGTTGGGTAAGCACAAAATATTGGCATGTGAAGTAGATATTAATGTGAAGCAGTCTGTAATTAATATAAAAATGAATTATATAAAGACATTAAATGCTGCAGGAGTTCTAAGGAAACTGAGGTTTTTTGGTTAGTTTTTAATGCATATCATCACTACTTGTAAAAGCATGAATGATGAAGGTTTAGGAGTATCATCCTATAAAGTACGTATATAATAGGTACTTTAGTGCCTAATCTTATGTAAGCTATAGCATTAGCCTTGAACATAGTTCATTTTTGTTGCTTATTAGCACATCATAGCTTATGTTTCTATTTTCAGGCATCTCTTTTACATTCACATTCATAGTATAGTGTTGTAACTGCCTCTTGTGAGCTGTTTTTTCTCTGATTCTTGTACTCAGTTTGAGGAGGATCGTATCTATCGTCATCTGGAGCCTGCTCTGGCTTTCCAGTTAGAGCTGAACCGGATGAGAAATTTTGACCTCACTGCCATTCCATGTGCTAATCACAAGATGCACCTGTATCTCGGGGCAGCCAAGGTGGAAGTGGGCACAGAAGTGACAGACTACAGGTTCTTTGTTCGTGCAATCATCAGGCATTCTGATCTGGTCACCAAGGTGGGTGCTGTACTTTAATGGGATGTCATCCCTGAGGGAAGGAACAGAGTAATATGTATGATTCAAAATCAAGTTTTATGCTTCTGCTGAGAGAGAGCATAAAAAAAAATCAGGTTTTCATTTTTTGAGTCAAGGTTCTTGTTCTCTTTCAATGTTTACAAAAGTAAATATTTCATATAATAAAGGCTTTTTTTTGTACAAAGCAGAAAGTGCATCTGAAAAAAAATTAAAAATGAAGGCTCTTTTTCCACTTTAATTTGATTTTTCTTAGTAGCAGAAGCATAATAGCACTCAAGAAAAGAAAAAGCATACAAACAGAAAAATCACAGGAAGAATTGGGTGATGATAGAGCATAAGGAGATAAGTTAGGAAAGAGGCGATCCCATTGTACACCTGTCTAGAGGTATGGATAGTGTCTGCATATAGCAAGGCACTTCCTGATGTGTTCATTATTATTATATCCCAAAGCTGTACCCTTTCTTCAGCTTTTCCTTTCCAAATAGCTCTGTTTGGCATATGTGAAATATCATCCTATTGAACTTACAGCTATGGGGATGCCCAGCATTTCTACCTCTTAGAAGGAAATGATACACTAAGAGTAAGGAGAAAGGGCTGACATGGACTCTTTATCTGACCCTTGCCTGCCCCTTCTCCCTGTGGTTACTGGACTGACTCTAGGGAGAAAGATCGTGTCTTCACCAGATGCCTTATGATTCATGACATACTGCCACTTAAGTGATTATAATAGCCATTTCTTTATTGCCTCTTAAAATACACTAATGTTGATTATTTTCTTCCTGTGTAGGAAGCTTCTTTTGAATATCTGCAAAATGAAGGGGAGCGGCTACTCCTGGAAGCCATGGATGAGTTGGAAGTTGCTTTTAATAATACAAATGTCCGCACTGACTGTAACCACATCTTCCTCAACTTTGTGCCCACGGTTATCATGGACCCATCAAAGGTACATTTCTCCTTAGCTTCTCTCCCAGCACTAGCAAGCATAAGCACAGAAGTTCATTCATATTTATCTCACTTGGACTTGGAAACAGGTACGCTTGTTCAGGCTGTTGAGCCCTTAATCTGTAAAGTTTATAGAATGTTTATAAGATTGAGTTTCTGGGACAATGTCAAAAATTTGATATAGCCATTAAGAAAACAGTTCTCAATGCTGAAGGTGGTATGGTGTTAGCTTGCTGGTCACTTATAAGCAGTACAAAAACATGAAAACCTTTTCATTTGTTGGTACCTGTTTTATGATATTTGCTATAATAGTGGTCCTGTTTTGTATTATTCCCTACTATTTCTCATCTGGAATTATTAATTTTACTGTTACTAAGCATTTTGGCTAAATTACTGCTTCTGTGCACTAAATATTAATTACCTGGTGGCCTTAGTGAGATAATGTACCTTCTCAAAGTGTCTAACCTATCTCTCTCTAGTGTTTTTCCACAGGGAGAGGATTTGGCTGATAAGGAATTTCACATGTATTATGTATATTTTCTTCCCTGAGGGTCTATTCTAAAATGCATTGTATATAATTTAAGGAAGAAAAACAAGGTGATTTTGTACTTGACCTTTTATCCCCGGTGTAATAAAGACAAGCTGCTCTCTGTTTCTGCTCCCTCTGATGCTTTCTTTCTTTTTTTTTTTTTTTTTTTTTTTGAGACAGAGTCTTGCTCTGTCGCCCAGGCTGGAGCAGTGGTACCATCTCAGCTCGCTGCAGCCTCCACCTCCCAGGTTCAAGAGACTCTCATGCTTCAGCCTCCCCGAGTAGCAGGGACTACAGGCGTGTGCCACCACGCCCGGCTAATTTTTGTATTTTTAGTAGAAACGGGGTTTCACCATATTAGTTAGGCTGGTCTCCAACTCCTGACCTCACGTGATCCGCCTGCCTCAGCCTCCCAAAGTGCTGGGATTACAGGCATGAGCCACCATGCCTGGCCCCTTCTAACTCTTTCTATCATGATACTGTGGAATTTGGATAGGAGAACCAGTATCTCCCTTTTTCAAGATCAACTGTAGGCATGAATTTTTGCTGCTGCTGCTGCTTTTTTTTTTTTTTTTCCTTCTTTTTTTCTTATAGAGACAGGGTCTTGCTATGTTGCCCAGGCTAGTCTTGAACTCCTGGCCTCAAGTGATCCTCCTGCCTCAGACTCCCAAAGTGTTGGGATTACAGGCATAAGTCATCATGCCTGGTAGACTTTTGCTTCTTGAACTTAGTATCTGAGATCTGAGAAGTAGTTTTCTACCTTTTTTCCCTTCAAAATTCCAAGCTAATGATGGGTTGCTTTTGTCTGTAAGGAAAGCCAAGGACAGGGCTACTCTTTTGACTCAAATTGCATCATCTAGTTTAAGCAAAACTTCTCCTAAGCATTCTGGGACTAATAAGCTGGGAGACTTAAAACGTGGCATGGACACTGTACAGCTGTATTTTTTTAGATTTGGCTTACCTTTTTTTCTGAGTTTTTCAGATCAGCCTCAGCTTTTATTCTAACCACCCATATACACTCTGCTTTTCTAATGATAGATAGCTGCCAATTTTCTGTACATAAAGATTATTGGCTTTTGTTTCCTCAAGAAAAGAATGGATAAATTTCTCTTGGTTAGCAATTAAGTGTGATAATAGAGAGGTTAACTCCCTGAAATTCATTCTAACTTAAAATTCTGTGGTGCAGAAACAAACTGCAAGGGTGGCACATACTACTAAAGAACCACAAGAGAAAGGGAATGTAAGATATTCTTAAGATTTTCTAAGAAGTTGAGGAAGCATTTTAGAAAGATACTTCATTTAAGGAAACATTAATTTCAAATAACATGTTCTAGCTGCATTATGTTCTGTGCAGCCATGTTGGGGAAAAAAATGTTTTGCTTTAGTATGTAAATAACAAGAAATCATGTCTAAGGCCATTTAGTTAAAATAACTGTCCTACCTCTAAAAACTAAGAGCATTAAGCTGCCTTGGTATAAACTTAGGGAAATGTGGGAACATCTGCCCCATCTTCTTAAATCCTAGATGGACTTAGCAGTGGCCAAGCTTCAGAGCTCTGTTGAGAGAGAATGTTCTAGCACCACCTACAAATTGCCTTTCTTTAATTTGTGCAATCTACCAAGAGACATATATTATAAAGTTTAATAAAATTGTATGGAAAAAAGCTCATGGTGGTAATTGCTATGTTGATTTAAAGTCCTGTAAGTGCAATGAAACATAGTTACCATGCATATAAATGCTACTTAATAGCTATTTAACTCGAGATTTTATTCTTATTTTGGGCTTCCTCTTAAATCCCGTGGCTTGTAATTTTAGATATTGCAGATCTTTGATATAGAATATGAATATAATTGGGAAAGGGTAAGGAGTTGCAGAGATTTGGGTGGTGTTATCCAGAGAAAACCACTCTAATGCCAGGCCAGCATGAAATTGTCCCTGACTTGTTCCAAGAAAGAATAGATTTGGGGAGAAACTGACCACTTTTTGTAAGGTGTGCATCTCCATAAACCAACCTCTTTTTTTTTTTAGCCTTTCTATCTCAAATATGGGCAGACCTGAAACAGGTCTTAGTTACAAGATATTTAAGTTTTGTGCTTGGTAATGTGTCTGTGTCAGATTGAGGAATCTGTGCGGAGCATGGTAATGCGGTATGGAAGTCGCCTGTGGAAATTGCGCGTCCTCCAGGCAGAACTGAAAATCAACATTCGCCTGACGCCAACTGGAAAAGCAATTCCCATCCGCCTCTTCCTGACAAACGAGTCTGGCTATTACTTGGATATCAGCCTATACAAGGAAGTGACTGACTCCAGGACAGCACAGGTACAATACTCAAACAGGCTCCTCAGAGTTTCGATTTGGTCCTACAGATAAGATACTCGTCCTTGTTATAGAAGACCCAAACTCACAAATCCCATTGGTTCACCTGGTGGGGTTATCCCCAAGAGATTAAATGATTGTATGAATTTGAAAAACTTAATCTGCCTTTTAACATGTGCCTATGTTCTCTATCATGGCTGTTATAAAACCGTTAACCATTTGTCGTGTATTGGTGAGCACTAACAGATGCCAAGTGAACCTGACTCCAGGGGTTATTCTGCAGTTTAGGGCTCTTTTTTTAAGAGGGCTCGTGGGTTATTTCAGCAATCTAATCTCTGGTCAGATGCATCCTTTCTGTTTTCACCATAATTAAACTACTCATTGGCAAGTGAGGAAAAGAGAATTGTTGGATTACGTCGCCAACTTCTATGTTAAAGAAGGAAAATTTCAACATAGTATAGTGGCGTGAGCCCTACCATCATCAGTGACTATCATATTTATCTATTGTGTTCTGTTTCTGTTTTTATCATATTTATTGTGTTATCTATTATGTTGTTTCCTTTCCTTCAAAGATTTCAGGGTGTCATATATTATACAAGAACAAAGTGGCAAATTTAAACCCATTTTCAGGTAGGAAAGTTGAGGATGTAAAAATAGAAAGTGAGTCAGTACACGAATTCTGTGAAACAGACAATTCCCTTTTAATCTTTTTTACTACATCGGATTCTAAATATTTGGGCTCATTACTATGATACTGAAATTAGGTTGGTTCACCATTGTTCACATTTTTGAAGAGCTAGGATATTATTTTATGGCTTTGACCTGAATTCAAGAATTGCATTTCTTCTGATAAAAAGATGAACATGATCCAGTATACATAAACAAGAGTTTCAGTCTATTCCATGCTTTGGGTGCCAGGGAGAGATTATGTGTCTCTTGTTTTTATCTATATCCTTTTAAATCCAGGAATAGAGTCAGGAAAATATATTTTTCAATCTTTTGAAGGTGAATTTTTAAAAATCTCAGTTTGGACAGTTGTCAGAATGACCTTTCATTTTGTGCTTTGATTCCCAGTGAGGTGGCTAGAGAAATCTATCCTATGAGAAGTCAGCAGTTAAAAACACAGAGAAAGAGTGCGCAAGAGCGTGAGTGGTGACCAAGAGAGAGTATTCAATATTTTTTGCTGTATTTGATGTTTTTTTAGTACAACTTTAAAGACATTTTCAGTCAAAGCTTTCGATGGGTAGGGATGTTTTTAATTAACTTCTACAATAGCTTCAAGGCAGGTCTATTCTTGTGAAAAGTAAGATGGCCACTTGAGATTTTAATGTTTTTGATAAATATGTTTGTTCTTCATAACTACTTTTTTTTTTTTTTCCTTTCCTTTATTAGGAAACTCTGAGATTTCCCTCATGCTAGCTAATGGTGACACAGGAACATGAAAGGCACAGATGCCTTCAATCGGGGTTTAGTATTACACATGGTACAAAATAAGCACACAATAAGCATCTGAAAGAATGAACAAACCACCTTCAGCCTGAAGGAGAACCCCTTTTACCTAGCATCCTGCATATTTTAAAAGCCCTGAAGGAAGCGGTCTACAGGCTCTTCACTTAAGAGAGTTCAGGAGCCACTGCCACATGGGAATTAACTTTTGAGCCTGTGGCTAGAGGTGGAAACTGACAAAAGGAGCAGCCTCCAACCCAGTTCTGGTGCTCCTAATGCCTACATGGTGCTTATTGTCAAACTGTTTTTCCCTTTCTTTAATGAATCATTGTATGAATTTAATACAGAACCATGTCTGTTATTCATTCATTTGTTTTTTAATTTAATATTGATTGACTACTTATAGTATGTCAGGCACTATGCATATAAAGACAAAAAGCAAACTGTACTCAAGAAATTTACATCACAATGGAAGAAGACAAATGATTTGTTTCTCTGTGGCAAATATGTGCTATTATAAATAAGTACACGGTTCTAAGGGAGCAGACTATGGGTCAGAAATCATTTTCTGAAATCTTTTTGATGGCTTCTGGTGAAAGTTGTGTGATATATAAAATATGTACATATTTTCACGAACTTCTAAAACATATACTTTACCAGTTTTTAGTTACTGTGTTCATTATAGTAGAAAATGGAACTAACATAGATAGTTGAGTATTCAGGAACTCCTATTACATATCAGCCTCTTGCCCTAGCACATCGTTTATTCATCTGCCAGTAAGGAACAAGGTTGATTAGCTTGAGTTTTATTTTGTTTCATTTTCCTTGTACAGTCTTTGTGCTATAGGCTGTAATGAACACTGATGTCAGGCAGTCATAATGGGGAGAAGAGATTTGGGTAATCCATTGCATAAGTGAATTGATTTCCAATGTGCAGTGTAAGAGAAAAATAACATTTTAGGCTGGGTGCAGTGACTCATGCCTGTAATCCCAGCACTTTGGGAGGCCGAGGCGGGTGGATCACCTGAGGTCAGGAGTTTGAGACCAGCCTGACCAACAAGGTGAAAGCCCATCTCTACTAAAAATACAAAAATTAGCTGGGCGTGGTGGCAGGGGCCTGTAGTCCCAGCTACTCAGGAGGCTTAGACAGGAGAATTGCTTGAACCCAGGGTTCGGAGGTTGTAGTGAGCCGAGATCATGCCACTGCACTCTAGCCTGGGCAATGCAGCAAGAATCCATCTCAAAAAAAAAAAGGAAAAATAACATTTTAAAATCATCTTTGGGCTGGGCATAGTGGCTCATGCCTGTAATCCCAGCACTTTGGGAGTCCAAGGTGGAAGGATCACATGAGCCCAGGAATCCGACAGTAGCCAGCACAACAAGGCAAGACCCTGTCTCTACCAAAAAAAAAAATTAGCCAGGCATGGTGGCATGCACCTGTAGTACCAACTACTCAGTAGGCTGAGGCAGAAAGATCACTTGGGCCCAGGAGTTTGAGGCTGCAATGAGCTATGATCGTGACACCACACTCCAGCCTGGGCGAGAGAGTGAGACACTGCCTCTAAAAATAATAAATAACGCCTTTATTGAGGCGCAATTTACATATAAAGAAATGGACTCCTTTTGTGTGTGCAGTTCGATTCATTCTGTCAAATGTATACACCACGTAAGTACTATCACAGTCATGGTAGATAACATCTCATCACTGCAGAAAGTTCTCTTATTCCCCTTTGCAGTCAAAGGTAGAAGCACCAACCCTGGCCTTAGGCAGCAACCACTGATCTGCTTTCTGTCACTATAGATGAGTTTTGCCCGTCCTAGAATTTAAACAATGTGTACTAGTTTGTGTCTAGCTTATTTTACTCAGCGTAATATTTTTGAGGTTCAGCCATGTTACATAGATTATGCATATATGTTCCTTTTCATTTTTGAATAGTATTCCGTTTCATGGAATTTTTTTTTTTTTTTTTTTTTTTTTGAGACTCACTATCTTTTGAGTCTCACTATCTTGCCCAGGCTAGAGTGCAGTATTGTAATCATAGCTCACCACAGCCTCAACCTCCTGGGCTGAAGCAGTCCTCCCACCTCAGCCTTCCAGGTAACTGGGACTGAGGGTGTGTACCACCATGCCCAGCCAGTTTTTAAATTTTTTGTACAGATAGGGTCCCACAATGTTGCCCAGGCTTGTCTCGAACTCCTGGGTTCATGGGATCCTCCCACCTTGGCCTCCCAAAGTGCTGGGATTACAGGTATGAGCTGCCATACCCAGCCCCATTTTATGGATTTATCGAAATTTTTACATTCATTTATCAAAATGTTTATATTCACAGATATGTTTTGGCAGGTAAGGTGACTAACTGGGAGCTCTGACATGTTCCAAGGAAACAAGGCTTTCCAGAGTTTCCATCAGATATAGCTTTGACTAGCAAGGGGCACCCCCATAGGGCAGGCAATATCTTGACACCATTTTCATTTCTATTTCATTTGGGGATTGGTGACTGCCAACTCAGATATTAGATGGTTCTGTATGAATTAGTGGGAGGAATTATGAGAATAGAAGTCTCTTGAGTAGGAGAGCATAAACTAAGACCACATGCCTGTGATGATAGTTTACAATGATTTGTGTGAGGAGTTACATGTATATTTCCTAAGTCCATATTCAAATTATTGATACTAAAAAAGACTGACCGTGTGTGGTGGCTCACACCTGTAATCCCAGCAGCTGAGGTTGGGAGTTTGAGACCAGCCTGACCAATATGGAGAAACCCCATCTCTACTAAAAATACAAAATTAGCTGGGCATGGTGGCGCATGCCTGTAATCCCAGCTACTCGGGAGGCTGAGGTAGGAGAATCGCTTGAACCCAGGAGGCGGAGGTTGTGGTGAGCCGAGATCACACCATTGCACTCCAGCCTGGGCAACAAGAGCAAAACTCCGTCTCAAAAAAAACCATAAAAAAATAAAAAAGGACTGAAACTCTAATTCTCATTTTCTTTTCTTTTCTTTTCTTTTTTTTTTTTGAGATGGAGTCTTGCTCTGTCACCCAGGCTGGAGTGCAGTGGCATGATCACGATCTCAGCTCACTGCAACCTCCACCTCCCGGGTTCACACCATTCTCCTGCCTCAGCCTCCTGAGTAGCTGGGACTACAGGCGCCCGCCACCATGCCCGGCTAATTTTTTTTTTTTTTTTTATTTTTAGTAGAGACAGGGTTTCACTGTGTTAGCCAGGATGGTCTAGATCTCCTGACTTGGTGATCCACCTGCCTCGGCCTCCCAAAGTGCTGGGATTAAAGGCGTGAGCTACCACGCCCAGCCCTCTAGTTCTCATTTTCTTATTTTCCAAGATAACCTGTTGATGGACATTTGGGGTTTTATTTCCTAGTTTGAGCTATTAGTAGTAATAAAGCTGCTGTGAGCATTCATTTACAAATATTTGTATAGATATATTTTTATTTCTCTTGGGTAAATACGTAAAAGTGTAATTGCTGGGACACAGTAAGTATATGCTTAACTTTATAAGAAATTGACAAACTGCCAAAATGTTTGTACCATTTAAATTTCTGCCAGCAATATACATATGTACCTAGATTGTTTTCTCCAGTCCCCTTCCTCAGTGCACGATTATGTTGCTTAACTATGACCAGCGTGTCTTCATCCCAAAACTTGGCCAAACTGAGCCTCAAACCCTATACCTACAGGTCTTGTCTCTCTTAACAGACAAGAAATGTAGTTCTAGGAAGCTGCTGCGTTTACCCCATTTTCTTAGTTTGATTCAGCTTACCTGCTGAGTACAGTTTTCTCATATTGTACCCTTGCCTTACTTAACACTTTGAATCTCTTAAAACATTATTGCTTTTACTCTGACATTCCTAAGACATTACTAATTCTGCTTCCACCAGGGTGACTTTTCCTATTGACCTTATGGAAGGGGACTGGGAGCTCCAGTCTCTGGGCCTTTAAAGCAGCCTGAGACATGTTTTCCTCATAATAGGACCTGATTGACAAATTAGCAGAACACTCATTCCTCTGAGCTAAGGGGCTAAGGATTTACAGATGAACTGTACCCAGGATTTAGGAAAGTACTTAATTCTATTCCTGTGCATATATATCAGGTTCACAAATCTATTCATTAATGTGCTTATTTTGTGCTTATTTTGTAGGTCTGAATAGATATGTAGGTATACACATACCCTTACATCCCAATCTCCATTTGTATTCACTGCATTGGAAATTTATATTTTATGTATCCATGCATAAAGTGCCTAGTTTAGTGTTATACAACCTCTGGGCACTCAATAAATATTAATTGAATTGAAATAATGGCATCCCTTATAAATATTCATAAGCAAATAAAACTATCTAAATATATGGAGTATGAAGCACTCCTCTAGAAATATTTGAGTTAAAATGATTAAAAACCAGTGTAGTGATTTCATTATGTGACAATATAGGTATTGCAGGAGCTATTCACTAGTTGTAGACAGTATCTTGAGGAGAAGTAAATACATATATATATGTATATGTTTTTTAATATACATAATTTAATATAATATAGTTATTTTACTGTATGTAAAATATGAGGCTATGTCTCATGGGCTAACAAGAATTAACTATCTAGATGGATGGATGAAATCCACTTCTAGCAGAAATTTTTGAAGCCTTTGCATAGATAGTAATACTTATGAAGTACCATCTAATCAAGTGGACTAAAGGACTAAAGCAAAGATGATATAGTAGAGTCTTGATCTGGCCTTCTGCCATTGGGGAAAGAAGAGAATTTACTGCATAGCTGTTCTTCAACTTCAATACTAGGGCTGCTCAGACTAGTTAGTTGATGTACTTCCTTTCTGAGTATATGACATTCAACTCACTTTAGATGGCTAGCATGGTCAGTCTGTCTTTGAGATATGAAATGTGCACCGTGCTTTCTTGTTTATTTCTTTTTTTTTTTTTTTGGATATGGAGTCTTGCTCTGCTCTGTCACCCAGGCTGCAGTGCAGTGGCGTGATCTCGGCTCACTGCAAGCTCCGCCTCCCAGGTTCACGCCATTCTCCTGCCTCAGCCTCCCGAGTAGCTGGGACTACAGGCGCCCGCCACCTCGCCCGGCTAATTTTTTTGTATTTTTAGTAGAGACGGGGTTTTACCGTGTTAGCCAGATGGTCTCAATCTCCTGACCTCGTGATCTGCCCGCCTTGGCCTCCCAAAGTGCTGGGATTACTGGTGTGAGCCACCGCACCCAGCCTGCTTTGTTGTTTATTTCAACTAATCTGAAAGTGAGAGCAGTTATGGTGTATGGCTGGTTATATATATATATTTTTGGAGTTGGTTAATCTGTGGAGAGGTGAGACCACCAAGTACCCAATGTTAAGAGGTATAGCTCAGCTACTCAACCTACCAAAAATGTTTTCGAATAGATAGCATTTGTGCAAAAAAGCCCCTCTAGGCAGTTCTCTGATTTTTTTTCTGTCTCTTAACTCCCCATGCCTTCTTTTTTTTTTTTTTTTTTTCTTGCAGATCATGTTTCAGGCATATGGAGACAAACAGGGACCACTGCATGGAATGTTAATCAATACTCCTTATGTGACCAAAGACCTGCTGCAATCAAAGAGGTTCCAGGCACAATCCTTAGGGACAACATACATATATGATATCCCAGAGATGTTTCGGCAGGTAAGATGCCTAACCGGAGGGTCTGACATGTTCTAAGGGGCAGGGTTTCCCTGAATTTCCATCAGATGCAGTTTTGGCTAGAATGGGGCACTCCACAAAGGGCAAGAAATATCTTGACACTGTTTTCATTTCTGTTTCATTTGAGGGTTGGTGACTGCCAACTCAGATATTGGATGGTTATTTATGAATTAATGAGAGAAATGGTGAGAATAGAAGTCTCTATTGAGTAGGAGAGAGTAAACTAAGATTATTTGCCTGTGGTGATAGTTTACAGTGACTTGTGTGAAGAGTTATATGTGTATTTCCTAAGTCTATATTCAAATTATGGGTATTAAAAAAGAGATCTGGTACTTTAGTTCTCATTTTCCAAGATAACCCTGGTTCCTAGTTGATAGCCTAGATTAATATGATGAGAATCAATATAGATAGCATAGACAAATGGATATAGAGTTCATGGTACACAGTTTAGAGTATAAGTTTTTTGTGGGAGATTTATTATAGCTGAATGAAAACTAGCATGAGAAAATACAACATTATGAATCTCAACCTCTATATGAAAATAAATTCCTTCAGTCTGTATGGTGAATCATCTCTATGCCACACATTTTTCTTCTATCAATAGAAGGCAAGAAAAGTATATCACCAGTAGAAAATGCAGCCAATAAAGAATAAGGTATCAAAAGAATACTGAATTTGTCCTTTTTAAAAAAATCTATGAATATAGGATTTTTCCAAGTTCCCTAGTCATAGTTACTACCAGTATCACCACATTTGAATTTTAGTAGAGTATATATGTGGCCTTAGTAAACAGTCTATGTAGAATTTCTGTGTTATTCACAAATACAAGAGATTACCTCTATGCAACTATTTGTTTACAAGTTCTGTCTCCTGAAAGATACTTTCATTTGGTATTTCCCTTTTATAGCATTGCTAGCCTAAAAGCTGAGTGTTAATTCTGTTTCCCAATGCCAGTGCTATAAATATAATATAAATCACATTCTATATAAATATAATATAAATCACATTCTAAGTAATTCTTCCTATATAATAGGCATAAATACAGTGATTAGGACACATAGGTATATATGAGTCATTTGGGCTTCAAATGTTGCTTTGAGGCAAGCAAAGAAAGAGCTGAACTAGCTCCCACTTCACGAGGGATTTATTTATAGGAAGTTGGGAATGGAAATCATAATATTTTTTAAATGAATAGGTATGTCTGTTTTTTTCAAAATTGAGCAGAATTGATCTGCACATTTACAAATAGTCACACACATCTAGTGAGCTAATTCCTGTGTATGGTCCTACAGCTATGAATAATATTAGAAAGAGGTTTCTTCCCTGGAATTTCTAGTAGAAACTTCATTCTGGCCTTCTTGGATTTTCTTTTTATTAGCTGAGTGTCATGTCATTTTCCTGGATATTCCTTTGTTGTCAAGTTTCTTTTTTTTTTTTTTTTTTTTTGAGATGGAGTCTCGCTCTGTCACCCAGGCTGGAGTGCAGTGGCCGGATCTCAGCTCACAGCAAGCTCCGCCTCCCGGGTTCACGCCATTCTCCCGCCTCAGCCTCCCGAGTAACTGGGACTACAGGCGCCCGCCACCTCGCCCGGCTAGTTTTTTGTATTTTTTAGTAGAGACGGGGTTTCACCATGTTAGCCAGGATGGTCTCGATCTCCTGACCTCGTGATCCACCCGTCTCGGCCTCCCAAAGTGCTGGGATTACAGGCTTGAGCCACCGCACCTGGCCGCTGTTGTCAAGTTTCTTTAGGATTTTCTTTTTCTTTGTTTTAAGGAGTTGATGCTACTTATTTAGTTTTCTAATGTTGGTATTCCTAGGATAATGTTAGGTCTTTCCTGTTTGTTAATGCTCTGGTGCTGATTTGGAATCACTCAGTAGTTTGACTTTGTTGGAAAAGTGCCTGACTTTTGGCATGTAAAAAATAATTACAAATCTATTTTAACTGAGAATGGGAGCTGGGGAATTTAGTCTAATGTTTACACTCTGCGGAACACTTGGAAAAGAAAGCAAAACCAGATTGACTGAATCTTAATAATTATTTTTGTCTATATTGAAGTTATTGTCACTGATTAGTCAAACTTCTTTTCTCCACTAGTCCCTGATCAAACTCTGGGAGTCTATGTCCACTCAAGCATTTCTTCCATCTCCCCCTCTGCCTTCTGACATGCTGACTTACACCGAACTGGTATTGGATGATCAAGGTCAGCTGGTCCACATGAACAGGCTTCCAGGAGGAAATGAGGCAAGTAGTTGAAACGCCCCTTCCCTTTCTTATCTCTGTGCCCACTAGTACCAGCTTTCTGTGAGGTATTCATTAAATAGCACTGCAGCATGGTAGTCTTGTTCGGAGAGTTATTAGAGAGAGCATTGACTGGGTATCAAGAAATTGTTAATTTTCTAGGTTTGATAATGGTATTATGATTTTGCTTTTTAAAATAGTATTGTTTTAACACAAAGAACTCAGTTTTAAAAAAATAAAAAGGAATATTGTTTTCTTTTAGAGATACAGACTGAAACATTTACAGATGCAATGATTTGCTTCTAAATAAAGAGGTGTGAGGGTGGGTGTGTAGATGAAACAGGGTTGGTCATGAGTTGATCATTGAAACTAGGTGATAGGTACATGAAAATAGATTATTTTCCCTGTTTTTGTCTATGTCTGAAATTTGGGGATTTTCTTTTTTTCTTTTTTCTTTTATTGAGATGGTGTCTCACTCTGTCACACAGGCTGGAGTGCAGTGGCTCAATCTCAGTTCACTGCAGCCCTGACTTCCCTGGCTGAAGTGATCCTCTCACCTCAGCCTCCTGAGTAGCTGGTACTGCAGGTGTGCACCACTACACTTGGCTAATTTTTGTATTTTTTTCTAGAGATGGGGTTTCACCATGTTGGTCTCAAGCTCCTGAGCTCAAGCAATCTGCCTGCCTCAGCCACGCAAAGTGCTGGGATTATAGGTGTGCACCATTGTGCCCAGCCGGGATTTTCTATAATGAAAACATTTAAAGTATAGTTTTGCCTAATGTTTTTTCTTATTTGGATTCATATTAATAAATGCATTTTTCATTGTCTTTTCCATGCTCAATTCATTTGATCTGGTGCTGTTGTGAGCATGATAAATGTGTTCTTGGAAGGGCTTAATCAGAATTAGGGGTTCAAACATAAAAGAATGTAACAAAGAACCCATTTTTTAATAATTGTCCCAAGAATGCATTTTCTAGCCTTGGTATCCTTTCTCTCAGAGTGACCCATGAATAGTGATAAAAAGGCATATTTTGCCCTATACTCTTGTCCATGCATTATCATTCTTTCTGATTTTAACTGTGCTCCTAATGTACAGTTATAACAATGACAATACCAGTAACAAACATAAAAAGAGAGATATTTTTATTTCAACCTTAAATAGAATCCCTAGATAGATTTCATTCCATTGAAGGAGTAATCTTTACCTGTGTGTTCACCGTAAATAGGCTGGGTAGACCTTTGGAAATGATAAGCAGTTTGTTTCTATTTTATTCCATCTTTTTCAAAAAAATTTCACTATATATACAAGGTGTGTGGCTATTTCAGTAATATGCCAGTGGATGCCAATAGTAGATGATTTGGTATCAAGATGGATGCAAGCATTGGACCAGATGGAGAGTATCAGACTTGTAGGAGTCTCAACAAATAGCAAAGTCAAGAGGATTGTGGTGGGAGGATGCAAAACATTTTGACAAGCATAGATATATACTCATCAGCACACAAAGTTGAAACAGGTTTGTGCCACTGTATGTAGCATCTGCCTAGTGAGCCCCTCAGCAGCAAAGAAAAGCTTCATTGTGCTAGACTTAAATTCTGATTCATTGAACAGTGTAGTCTTCAGGAATGGAAGGTACCCTTGTGAACATGGGGCTGAGAATAAAATGGTTTTAACTAATGTAATTAAAACACAAAATGAGATTTTTGGCCACGTGAAAGCTAAATGCAGTGCTGTGTGAAACCCCTTGCCATGATCTTTCTCTCCTGCTTTCTTTCTGCCCTCATTCTGTGTTTGAGCGAATGGAGACTCAGGGAATAGTGAAGTCCCAGAGGGACAGAGCTCTGTTCTTGCTGAAATTACAAGCACAGAGCTGCCTGGGCATGAACATGTAGTGTTTACTCTGCCAGTATGAATACAAATAGTCTTATTATACGGGCCTCTGTACCCAAAGACCACACACACACACACACATACACACACACACACACGAATTTTTTAAAAATTAAAGGTTTTTTTTAACCCCTTTAAGACCTAACAAACCTTAGTGGAAAAGATATGTCTTAAACAGTTGCCTAGGACTATAGTTATGAGTAATAGTAGATCTAGTATAGGAGCCATATGTTTTCCTTTGTCCAGTGCTTTAATAGTTTTGAAACCAGAAAGTGAATAGTATTTGTTCAAAAGATTTTGAGTTTTTGTCAGTTCTCACTTTCTTCTTGTTCTACAGTTTTCCCTCCTTAGTTGCCTATTTTCTTTGTTCTATTTTTCTTTTCAAATGATTGACTAGGATTGAGGCTGAGTGTTAGCTTGCTGTTTCTGAGCCTTTGAGCTCAGGAGGAGTGAGACTGATGTTCTTTTGTGAGCAGTTAGTGACTAATGCCCAGGATGGCTGGTGAAGTCAGTCATTGGCCTTAGCTAGATTATAGGGCACTGCACAACAGGAATGAGGTTGGGGTATTAGTATCAAACTCTGCTACCAATAGCTTGAACATACAATGGAGCATGTCTACTGAGAGACTGACCCATCTAAGGATGGAGTTTCAGCAGTCAGAACTCTGAGGGACAGTTGTGCCTAAGAGGTGACGAGGTGTCAGTAGGATATATTTCCTCATGCTGAGCCCAGTTTTATCAGGGCAAGTTGACTTTCAGCTATTGCGGTTTAATTTTCTTTGGCCAAAGAGCAAGTTTGTCATGAGCCTGGCACTCTACATATTACCCTAAGAATGATGTGAAGGGAATGAAAAGAGCTCATGCTGATGAGATTTGGAGCAAATCTGTCCTGTCCCAAAGAGAATGGGCATATGAACAGAGCCTTGAGAAATAGTTTTATTAAAAAAGAATAAAAAATTGAGCTGTTAATGTTCTGAGAGCCAAGGCTCAATGTAAATGCATTGGTGCTATGTAGACATTAAATCATCATAATGTGGTGTTCTCCAAAAGTGACGGCTCTACCCGGTCATCATTGTGGGTGGTATTGCATTACCTTGAAGGATTGGAGTTTCTGGGTTTGAAAACTAGCACATGGATATAAGGAGTAAGGGTAAAACGAGAGATTCCTTTAGAGTTTTCCCATGAATTGAAGTGCTTTTCTCCATGATCGAAGGCAGAAAACCTGCACTTATCAGACCATCGACTGTATGGGTGGCCAGTCTTTCTAATTTTTTTTGCAGGACAGTAAATAGGTAAAAAGGTGATGGGACCAGGACTTGGACCAATTCAGTTCCATTTAGTTTTAGGTAACTTCTTTGCCATTTGAGGAGGAATATTGGCTGTTTCAGTAGAGATGTGACCTGCATTTTGAACATTTATGCCTGTGTTTAGAGCAGGAGAAAGAGCTTTTCTGATGCGATATTAGCTACTGTCTCCTTTCTATTTTCCTAGCTGTCCCTTCCCCATAAAGAAAGATGTAAATAAAGGAATACCACCTAATGCGTGATGAAAGGTATAGGAGAACACATTTTTCTCATTGTCATATTAGAATGGCATTACATTTAGTATGAATTTAGAGTAGAAATAAAAAAGATGTAGACTAAATCTGTGAACTGCGTTACTTGCAAATAGCTCCAAAGATGAGTTGTCCAAGATTTTTCTTAATAGTTTCAAGTAAAGATGAAAATTGAGGAAAATGTGATTGCGACATAGACTAAACTGATCTCATTTCTAGCTGCTGTGATGCTAGAAATGCCCATCACTGTATGTAAATACACAGCTACATGAATGTGTGCTGTTGAGCCTGGATACAGAAGAAATGCAGCCATCTAACAGTTCTACTTTACCACTTCTCAATTTTGGAGGAATTGTTTTCATTTTCCTGCCAGTTTACTAACCTGTTTTGATCCTTTGGTGGAAGCTATAATTGCAGGTGGGGACATTTTGAGTAACAGTTCGCAATCCAGTACAGCTGCTTTTCGCACTAAATCCTGTTATTAAAAAGCTCAGGCTAAGATCAAGCCAAGGGCTGTAACGGACTTGACAGAGAACAACTTAACTTTGCCTGGTAGGACAAAGACAATTCTAGCCTTCTTGAGACTATGCTTATGTTTATTCTGAAATAAGTTATTAGCATTCTTTTATTTTATTTCTTTTGATCAGCTCTGCAAACTAGACCAATAATCTCTAAATTGGGCAATGCCGAAATATCAGTTAGAGAGTCAACTACCATAATAACTTTAGTGCTAGTAGAAATTAGAACCCTGTTTTTCTTACCATATCAGAACATGGGCAGCTTTTTAACATCCTGTCTCATCATGCCTGTCATAATGAAAAACTGAGATGAGAAGACGATGTTGCGATGTTGTATTTGGAAGCAGTTATAGTAAGTAGGTACAAGATGTATACCCAAAAAAGGGTTGGTATTCAGAGACTGGAATTCTTGGTATAAACGTTTTTCTAGGAGGAAAGTATATTGAAAATAGAATGCAACTGGGGCCGGGTGCGGTGGCTTACACCTGTAATCCCAGCACTTTGGGAGGCTAAGGCGGGCGGATCACGAGGTCAAGAGATCGAGACCATCCTGGCCCACATGGTGAAACCCCGTCTCTGCTAAAAATACAAAAATTAACTGGGTGTGGTGATGCGCGCCTGTAGTCCCAGCTACTCCGCAGGCTGAGGCAGGAGAATCGCTTGAACCCGGGAGGCAGAGGTTGCAATGAGCCAAGATCGCGCCACTGCACTCCAGCCTGGTGACAGAGCAAGACTCCGTCTCAAAAAAAAAAGAAGGAAAAAAGAAAATTGAATGCAATTTGATGGTTACCTCTATACACACTATCACTCTTAAGAACTGTGGTAGCTCTAAGGCTTCATTTTTCCAGATGGGCGCTAGGTGTCAGGGTTTTTCCTTCTCAGCAGCTTAGCATTCACATGAGCCTCTTGAATTGCCTTGTTTGTTGAGGCAGATTCACTGGTGTCCTTTTTTCAGTTGGTATAGTAGCCTTTATCTAGTGTTCCTACAATAAGCAATTGCAATTTTAACTCTTTGGTTGAAGATCCTTTGTACCTTGCATTAGGGATCTAATTTTTTTTTTTTTTAAAGGAAGAGGATGATTGAAGAGGAAGTAAAGTAGTGTAAATTAAAGTTTAAAGACTAGCTTACAGCCAGGCATGGTGGCACATGCCTGTCATCCCAACACTTTGGGAGACCAAGGTTGGCGGATCACTTGAGACCAGGAGCTTGAGACCAGCCTGGCCAACATGGCGAAACCCTATCTCTACAAAATATATATAATTTAATTACATATATATAATTAAATTAGCTGGGCATGTTAGCAGGCACCTGTAACACAAGAATCTCTTGAGCCCAGGAGGCGGAGGATGCAGTGAGCCAAGATTGCACCACTGCACTCCAGCCTGGGCGACAGAGTAAGACTCTGGCTGAGAAAAAAAAAAAAAAAAAAAAGACTAGCTGCCATCGTGACTGGTATTTTGGTTTTAGTCCTGCTTTATGTTTTCAGGGGTAAAATGGTGGGGACAGTGGGGATTAGGGGTTCAGTTTTGGAACTGCTCAACCCTACTAATACGCATATTTAATTATTGTTTAATTGTTGGCAATGTACTGATATCCTGTATCTCCCAAAGTATAGCATCTCATTAATTTTTTTATTTTAAACATATAAAAAAATACAGAGTGATACGACAAATACCCCTGCATCTACTGACCAGCTTAAACAAATCTTACCATTTTGACTGTGCTTCTCACTTACATGTCACTAAAATCCTTTGAATCTCTAATTTGAGTATCAAAAAAACAATTTAGGAGTTGGTAGGGAAAGGAAGTTGGTAAGCTTATATAAGCCGAAAAGATTAGAAGAAATTAATTAGTAGATCCATTTTGACAGTTGTTAGGCTGGACCTCTTAACCCAAAGGACCTCTTATTTTAGAAAAACCACCATAACCCTCTGTCTTAATTCACTTGGTTGACATTTTCCATGCTCTCAAAGGAATTGCTTGGGTTATCCTGGACTCAGATTCTAGTGGAAAGCATTATGTTCTAAAACTGTGCCTGTAGAGAGTGTGTATATGCTTATGGGTTTTGGTGGTGAGAAAAGGGTAGACCATTTCTCATGAACACAGGACCCAAATATTTAACATTAGATTTTTTATATTGTTTTACTCAGTTTAACCTCAAAATAGCTCCATAAATGTGATGCTAATTTGGATGCACTTTACTGTGCTTTTGTTTCCTTCTTTTGAGATCAGTTTGCCTTTTCGTGCTGCGTATAGAAATTGAGTCAGTGTCAGTCTTTTAGATATATGATAGAAAAGAGGCATATTTAAATTGTACTATGCTGAAGGCGAGTTCTGAAATAGACCTAAGTGAAGCGGGTCTGAAAAACAGGACCATGGTCTATGCATTGATTGTTCAACTTATAAAAAGGGTCTTTGCCATCAATCTGTCCCTAAAGATAGGAGAATGTTTATAAGTGCTTTAGGATTCTCAGCAGAAAAGGGTCAGATACATATGATTATGTATAATTATGATTATCCATAAATGATTATGGTTATACATAAGTATTCATAATTTGTGCTTGCCTTATTTTTCACCAAGGCTTTGAAAAATCAATTTTGAATCCTTGAGATTAAGTATAGAGAAAGATATATTATGACATATATGGTAAGATAGTTTTATTTTAATTCTATGTTTTTTTTCTTTTATTCCCATTCTAAGTAAGTATATTTGGCTGTAAGTCTTTGTCTAAAATGATCTTCCAAACCAAATTTGGATCCCTCATTAGAAAAATATGGAGGCTAATTTTGAAAAATAAGTCTTCCTACCATGGAATTACTTCTAATGAATTTCTGACACTGTTCTTTTGAGATGTATAAACTTTTCTCAGAATTTCTTCTGAATGACTATTATTGGTGTTGGAGATTTCTCATCAGGTTGAGTAGTTTTTACTCATTTTTTTGATAGCAAAATGAGGCTCAATAACCTTGATTGACTTTGAAAATCCTAATGCATCCACTGGCTCACTAAAGTAGCACTTGTGGAGGGCTCCTCAGTTTCTTTCAAAAATAAGTCTAGAGATAGCCTTCAAACAAAAGAATGTACTTGCCAGCATATTTATACCTGTCTTAAGTTATAAGATTTTACTGAAAAAGAATGTGACATAGTACGCTATGTCAAGAAACTTTACAGCTCCAACCAGAGGCAATAATGAACATCAGGACAGCAACAGATGACACTAGAGAATGAGGTGTAGCGTGGGGCACCAGAGTTCAGCACTCATTCATATGATTAATGGACAAGGCTTCTGGGACTATAGTAGGCCAACCTGGTTAATTTCCATATCAACCAATTAATCCTGGGCCCCATTTCTCAAATACCGCTGGCTTCTATGTGCTCCACTGCATGTTTTTTTAAAAATAATTCCTATGCTTATTAAATTACTCTGTGTACATGTGTAAAATTACTGTGGTTTCATGTATATAAATGTTACAGGGAGAAATAATTCCCCTGTTCAAAACTATTATTTCTAATCTTTGATAACATTTTCAAAGAATTACCTCTGGGATGAAAATTTTTTGCTCTAAAAGTTATATTTTTCTTACCCTTTTATCGCTGTCTAGAGAGGTTGAGGTGAGTTTGTTCAGCCATTTTTGAATTATCCAAGCATGAAAAAAAGAGTTTTTCAGCTCTTAAGAAAATCATTTTGAGCTCTTTCATGTGATCACATAACACTAAACAATAGAACATTGATATCTGGCAAATAATACAATATGGAAAGGCATTGACGTATTTTTCAGCATGGCTTTTGCAAATGGCACAAATTAAGTCAAATATTGTATTTTAAGCCTTATGGCTTAAAAATATGTATTTTAAGACCTATACAGTGTTTTCTGATATTTCATCAAGTATGTTTTATTAAGAGACTAACAGGAGTTAAAATTACTATGATAATTATTTTCTGATAGTATATAATTAAAAGTACAGATTTAATATTCCATACAAGATACAAAAAGGGGAAGGAGGTAACATTTTGCTATGTATCTGAAAAGGAACTCAAGCTCAGGTTCCTTCTCTCTGGGTCTTAGTTTTGTCATCTTTATGATGCAGATGATGCCCAAGTCTGGGTTAGCGCTAACATGCTTGGATTCTTTGTATTGCTGCTCAAGGGCCTTGCAGGGTAGTCATCTTCCTGGCATTAGCAGAATTAGAACAATAGCTTTTACAGACTGTTCCAAAAACAACTCAAGCTTTAGGCTTTTAGCATGAATGTAACAAATACAGCTTTAACATCTCAGCCACAGCCTAACCTGTATTTAAATCTGTATGGAAAGGTGTTGTTACAGCTCAAGTCAAAGTGTGGAGATGTAAGAAAGGCAACTGTGGCAAAGATACTCCCTTTCTGCTTCCCACAGCATAGCTAGAGTTGATGGATACATCTTTCACCCTTAAAAAACAAAATCCTGGTATGTTTTGCCCCTTAGCTTTTCCTGCAAATTTCTTTGTTGAGCTTAATATTGTTTTATTTTGTAGTAACAACAGCAGCTTTGGAAAGTGCCTGTGTGCACTTGCACATTCTATTCACACTGATAGTACAATTAATGTTGATGTCAATTTTGGTGTTAATTTGGGGTCATGATTAGTGTTGACACTTTGTGTCAGACTAATGGCATTTATGGACACCATCAGAATAAATGTTAATATTATCATGTTTTCACTATCTGTTATAGTAACATTAAACCCAGGTCCTTCCAGGAGAAAAAATACATATATGGATAGATAGATAATGCTGTTCTGTATCACTGGTGTTACTCAGCGAGAAAATGACATCTCAGGGCAGAATCCTAATCACTGTTTGGAGCATCAGAAATAATGATCACCTCTGATCGGAGGTTGTGAATAATTCATTCGGTTTGATTTTCACGTCCTGTCCAGTGATACTTTTCAAACCAAATGTGTTTCTACAGGAAAATAATGGTCCCACTTCTTATGGAAATACTGTGGCACAAATCATTTTACCCACATAAAAACAGTTAAATAAGACTGTTCTCTTCTGCTTGCCTTCTCCTTCCCATCCCCTCCTCCCTCACTTGAGCGTGTTCATTCCAGAATCAGAATGTAGCCAGAGAAATATTTTCTGCCTTAGAACTTGTGTAAGGGAAACAAATATTTATTTCTGCTTATCCTTAGCTTATTCCCTGTAGCTCTTTTCATCCTCTTCCCTTTTTCACTTTAAGATAATTAGCTTAGGTTGATAACCCTAAACCTAATCAACCTGCTCATTGGAATGTTCTGTTATGAAAAATAACCTGAAATTAAATATTTTAAAACTTATTCATGGCTATAGTAATGAAAAAATAATTTGTAGTAAGTACCTAGGACCACTTGGTTAGTCAATGCACGAGAGAAGCAGTGATCAGAGAAGACGACGCTGGCACTGCCTGTTTGAGTCTAAAACTCATTAGACCATAAACCCACCCACTTATAAGCAGGCTGTAGGCTACCTTTTTGTTAATTTCTTAGCTCTTCTGTCTTCCTTCAGCTCTTAGTCCTGGCATGTCATTTTCACCAGGTTTCACCTGGATAAAAATGTTAGAGAGAAAGAGAAGACCCCCAAAAAGGGGGATTCAATGATGGGATCTCCTTTAGTCATTATTCTTAAGTTAATATACATGGCAGATTGGGCTTAGGTGAAATCAATGAATGTCACATTGCTAATCACATTGTCACACTGTGTATACTTTTATAGTGATTGTGGAATTTTCTATATGAAATCTCCATTGTGTATATAATATAGATAGACCCATCTATAGAAAGTAATTTGACTGAAAAACTTACAGTGTACTAATTAGAGGGTGAAATATGACTGTCTTCTGAAGCAATGACCTAATCCTTTGAGATGAAGCTATTCATTGGTAGAATATTTTGAACCATTTCTCCTGAATGTTGTGACCCCTTTTTTTTTTTTCCTAAATCTAACAAGGGCAGGGGAAAGCGTTTTTCAACCTAGTTTTCATCATCAGACAGAAAGTATTTTGCATTCAGAAACCATTTCCAGTATCAAATTCAATTTTGTCAAGTGATTAGTTGAGTTTGGTAGAGAATAATTTAAAAACACAAAGCTGGAAATGGCTATGATGCTTCTACACTGGAGGAGAGCAGTTGCTATTCTCAAGTTGCAAGCTTCCTCTCAGTGACTTTGCATCACAACTGGATTATTGTGTTGTATGCCTTTGCAGCTGTTACAGACCTGCATCTGTTAACACCATGTGTTCCTACCCATGACTGGTAGAAGAAATAGGGAATGGGTGATTGGGTACCTTCACTGCCTATCAGTGCAAACGTCCTTTTATGTACATATGTTTATAAAGTTCTTTAGCCCCCTTCAAGATGAAAGGTTCTGTATAAATATAAGCTTTCGATTTTAGTACATGTTTGTAATACATGTGGTACAGTCCTAAATATGTATTTAGCTGATAGGCACTGTTCTTGTCTATTGTACAAATATTGACTTTAAAAATATAAATATGTATTTAACCATCAGACCAGAAAAACACTGAAGCAGTTACTTCTCAGGTAGAGACATTAATATTGTATAAACCTATGTATACATATGTTTACACTCTACCACATCATTGCAGAGCATTTCTTTGTAGAAAATGAAATGATAACCCAACAAACTTAGTTCTTGATATTTCTTTCTCTTTAAAGTGAGTCTCGATTTTTAATTTTCATATGTTTATCTCTTTCAAATTTTATATAAATAAGATCTGTTGTAGTATGACTACAATCTAGAATTAGTTCCTCTAAAATATGGGAAATTGATTAGGCTGGTGAGATTTTTTTCCCCCTTAATTTTTTTTTTTTTTTATTATGGAAATGCTCAAACGTATACTAAAGTAAGCATAAGTAATATAAACTCCCATGTACCTATCACCCAGTGAAGAAGTATTTGGTAGTTTTCTTTTCTCAGTTATTTTTTATTTTATAAAAAGTTAAAGTTATCAATGCAATATAAACACACACACAAAAATTTGGAGAATGGAAAAAAAAAAACAATACAATTTCATCATCCCAATAATTATCGCCTCATTTTGCTCTTTCTTATTTATTTTTGTTTTTTCAACATGCTTTTCAACTGATGAAGCTGTCATTCATACTATGCACTTACTATATACCAGGCACTATCCTAGGACCTAACATGTATTTAATCCTTCCAACAAACTTATGCAGTAGATTTTTATTACCCTTGTTTTACCAGTGAAGGAACCGAGGTACAGGGAGGTTGGTAACTTACCTAAGGTACATGGCTAGAAAGTTGAGTCTCATTTCTGTCAAATTATCTTAGATTCGGATTCAGAAGAGTCTCAGAATGTGGCTCCTGAGTCTGACCCCTTTTCTAATTTAGTATTACATCATGGGTATTTTTAAATGCTCTTCCTAATCTTCATAATCATCATCTTATAAGGCTGTACAGAACAGTAACAGTGATCTTGCTATCCAATTTACTTCCCTCCAAAATAATTTTAGGTTTTCAGGAAAGTTACAAAGATAGTATTAGACAGTTCCGGTATACCCTTTCCCAGCTTCTCTTAGTGTTAACACCTTATATAACCATGATATAATTACCAAACTAAGAAATAAATATTGATACAATTGTGTTAAATAAACCACAGACCTCTTTTTTTTTTTTTTGCCAGTTTTTCTCCTAATATCTTTTTGATCAAGGAACATACTTCCTTAATTTCTCTAGTAAAGAAAATACCATTTCTTGGCTGGGTGCGGTGGCTCATGCCTGTTACCCAGCACTTTGGGAGGCCTAGGCAGGTGGATCACCTGAGGTCAGGGATTCAAGACCAGCCTGGCCGACATGGTGAAATCCCGTTTCTATAAAAATGCAAAAATTAGCTGGGTGTGGTGTTACCTGCCTGTAATCCTAGCTGCTCAGGAGGCTGAGGCAGGATAATCACTTGAACCTGAGAGGCGGAGGTTGCAGCAAGCCAAGATTGCACCACTGTACTCCAGCCTGGGCAATGGCCTCAGACTCTGTCTAAAAAAAAAAAAAAAGAAAATACCATTTTTGTGTATGTGAACCTCCTTTTAAGAAATAAACACTTTGGGNATATACACACACACACACACACACACACACACACACACACACACACAAATTAGCCAGGCCTGGTGGCATGCACTTGTAATCCCAGCTACTCAGGAGACTGAGGCAGGAGAATTGCTTGAACTCAGGAGGCAGAGGTTGCAGTGAGCCGAGATCGCACCATTGCACTCCAGCCTGGGCGACAGAGCAAGACTCCATCTCAAATAAAATAAAATAAAGTAAAATAAACAATTCACATTAGCTATAAGGACAAGTTACTTAATTTCTCTGTGCCTTAATTTCCTTATGGCAATAATAACAGCTACCTTTGAGTTAATAATAACTACCATTTGAGGGCTTTTGTATGCCAGGCTCTGTACTAGTTTAATATGGTGTTACTCACAACAATACCTCCAGAAAGAATCTGTCATCCCCATTTTATAACTGGAAAAGTGAAGCTATAAAATGTGAAGTGTCCAAGGTTATACAGCTAGCATAAAGCTGAGATTTGAACCAAGACAGCTTGACTTTGCAGCTTAAGCTCTTAACCACTATCAGTAGTTGTCAACTTTTAGAACAGTACAGCAGATAGTAAATGTTCAATTAATGGTAGTTATGATAGCTATTGTTATTTTTAAAATAAAATAGTTTAAGACTAGGACTCTTATTCCATGACTTCTAAAATACATGTGGCAGACAATGTTCTGTGCCCTTGGTGTTAACTATTTTTCAAGTATTATTTTTAGAAGTGAGGCAGGGCGCAGTGGCTCACACCTATAATCCCAGCATTTTGGGAGGCCGAGACGGGAGGATCACTTGAGTCCAGGAGTTCAAGACCATCCTGGGTAAGATGGTGAGACCCCGTCTCTACAAAAAATAAAAAAAATTAGCTGGGCATGGTGGTGACACACACGCCTGTGGTCCCAGCTACACAGGAGGCTGAAAGGGAGAATCACTTAAGCCCAGGAGGCTGAGGCTGCAGTGAGCTGTATTTGCACCACTGCACTCCAGCCTAGGTGACAGAGCAAGACCCTGTCTTAAAAAAAAAAAAAAAAAATTGAAAAATAAAAAGACTCTGGAACTAGCAAGCATTATTACTCCCTTACTATGTGTAGTGTTCCTGGGAAGCACTAGAGGAGATGATAAAATTGTTCAAGATGGTAAGCCAAGAGCAATCCTAAGCAGCCTATGATTAGTTATCAGAAGAATTCTCAGGCTGGGCAAGGCGGCTCATGCCTATAATCCCAGTAATTTGGGAGGCCGAGGCAGGACGATGGCTTGAGGCCAGGAGTTCAAGACCAGCCTGCAACATGGTGAAATCTTGTCTCTACAAAAAAAATGCAAAAATTGGCCGAGTGTGAAGGCACATGCCTGTAGTCCCAGTTATTTGGGAGGCTGAGGTGGGAGGATTGCCTTAAGCCCAGGAGGTGGAGGTTGCAAGTGAGCCAAGATTGCACCACTACACTCCCACCTGGGTGACAGAGCGAGACTCTGTCTCAAAAAAAAAAAAAAAAAAAAAATTCTCTACACAGAGGTCTTAGTAGGAGATCAGAAAAGAGAGGAATTACTTTAGGCTGGGAGAAGCTTTACTGAGGAAATGGAATTTGGATGAACCTTTTGGAATGGGTAAGATTTGGACAGAGTGAGGGGAGAGGAGAGAGAAAGACAAAGTTTTTTATGTAGAAGTTAATATAGTAGATTTCTGCTTTTAATAGTGTGTTTATCAAACCCATGGCTATTATTTTCTTAATTTCGCATGTGGGGACATTGAAGCTCAGTAAAATTAAATTAATTTTCTTAAGATCACACAGTTAGTTAATATAAGTGATAGCACCTGGATTTGGATCTAAGTTTGTTGGACTCTAAAGCCCATGTTCACCTTTATATGCCCTATCCTTTGATTAGCAGTGAAATCTAAATTTTAATGTAAATTGAATAATAAATGCTTTCTTAGATGTTTGTCCATCATGCTACCTCAGAACTGAATGTCTTCCAATCAGGAATCTTGCTGCACTAAGACTGGAATAACACTCTCTATTCTGTAATGGTACTTTTTAAGACAGGAGGAGGGGTCGGTCGATGAGCAACACTCTTTGGAAAGACATTGATAAAGAGTATTGTGTTCTTGGTGCTGCTGTGTTGACACCTAATTAGAAGTCAATATTGCAAGCATAATGACCTAGCCAATTGCTGAACTCACTGCCCAAGTGACACAGTTAGAGTCCCCAGGTAGTAATGAAAGATAAGAGTATTATTTGCCTGCCCAGTGCCACATGGTCACAATGTTTACATTAGCACACAAATGCTGAAGTAGATTCTTCAGGGCTTGTATCTAATCTGCTTCTGGCCTATGTGGCTAAGGTTAATATATCATAAAATTTGGTGTAAAACCCAATCTTTCTAACTACAAATGCATTTAGAGGAAAATTGACAGGAAATAGCTTTTCCTTCCTGAAAAACAAAAGATTTGGGGTTAAGGGGGCATGTGCGAAGGCAGATAAAATATTTCTGCTTGTACAGGGATTATATTAACTAGCTTCTTAGAAACCATAACCAAAATTATCCTGAAATTTGAGTGTTCACTGTGCTATTTTTTGAATGATCTATTTTTCCTTCCTTTCTCTGTCTTTAATGAGTAGATGGAGTAATACCTTATCTTAGAAAGTGATTGGATTTTTTTCTGTGTGTTATATCCATTTTGATTTGTATTTGGCCAATGGTGTGATATATTAAATAGCTTATACTTATCTGTGGGTGTTTCATATATATATTTCCTAATGCTGAGAATCACAAATAGCTGTGTAGAATGCTTCAACCAGCCTGATTACAGTGGATGTGCAATTGGATTGAGGAATGTGTACTCAGAGCTTATGATCACTGGCCCGGTTGAGTCTGGGTGATGCATGTGGCTTTCCAGGGATGCTGCTATTTACATCTGTTAATGGCCCTTCTTGATGGCCAGCTCCCCAATGAGGTGATATGCAGCAGCCTGGGGATGAGGGACCAAGGCTGCAGATGTGGCTGGGCTCCATTAGGCAGAACCAGGGATGCTCATCTGGTAGGTAGGCTTTGTGTTTGGTGGCGAGTGGTGGGGGCAAGGAGGGGGGCGAGAGACAGAAAGAAAGGGGGAAAAATGAATGAAAAACATTACTTATCCAGGTATAGGGGAAACAGGCAGACATGAAAAACTACAGCTGTAACTAGAGTATGAGTGAATAGAATAGAAAAGAAATGGAACTAGCAAATATACAAGTAGAAGGATTGACTAGTTCTCATATCGAAGGGGATTAAAACAGGAGAGGGCTATGAGAGTGTGGAAAGAGACATGTCACCTCTGCCTTTTAAGTCAATATCATTTATTTATGTCGCTGGCCATATGCTGCTGAACAGAGAGCAGAGATTTACATATAGTGCATCAAGAGATTCGTTCTTTCCATCCTTTGGTTTTCTGGTGCTGGGAGAAAGCAAGAGATGCTCACAAGGATGCAATGTTGAGCATTAGTAAATTCTTGCAGAAATGGAACGTACCTGAAACAAACCAGTAAGGAGTGTTTCTGTTATTCCTATCAAATGCTAGAGGACAGTACAAGGAGCCTGGATCATGAAAAGTGTACAGTCCATGAGAAGTGATTTTTTTTCTGCTTCCTTGTGTGTTGAAGATTTCTTGGAACAAATGTCACAAAAGATGGAGAAGTGTCTGTGTTAGTCCATTTGTGTTGCTATAAAGGAATACCTGTGGCTGGATAATTTATCAAGAAAAGAGGTTAATTTGGCTCATGGTTCTGCAGGCTCTATAAGCATGGCAACTGCATCTGTTGGGCTTCTGGTAAGGGTCTCAGGAAGCTTATGATCTTGGAGGAAGGTGAAGGGGGACCCAGCCATTACATGGTGAGAGAGGGAGCAAGAGAGAGGTGGGGGGCAAGGTGCCACACTCTTTTTTTTTTTTTTTTTGCACCATGACATTCTTGAGTTAATTTGAGTCACCCCTGGGTGAGAGGGCCCTGCACCTAGAAGAAGGTGTTGGGCCTCTTGGTGGTGAAGTATGGCTTATGCTAACCATGCAGGACCCCGTGGGGCAGTGGGAACTTGATCTCAGAGTCATGGAACTGTTTGACCGCCAGCTGGCAGCACTTGCTGACCGCAGTTTCCACCTTCATGATCTGGGTGGAGTGGGCCTGTGTGTGATGCCAGGTGCCCATGTCTCACTAGCACTGGATGACAGCACCCATGGTGGTCAAGTCCTGGTATCCAGTACATGTTGTGGGTGCTGCTACAGGAGTCGTAGTGCAGCTAGATGCCAGATTTCTTCACCTGCAGGGGGAATTTCTCAAACACCTACCTACAGTAGACAATTTTCCCTGAAGACTTCTTATCTTCTTTTGCTGAGATACCAAGTACCAGAGGCGGGACTTGGCAGTGACATGATTAGGTGCAAAGATTCACATACCACAGAAGGGCAGCACGTGGCATTTGGGGGTGGGCAGGCAGCAACCCACCACCTTGTACTCTCGTAGTGTGCCCAAGGCGTTCATAGCACTCTCTACACGCTTGCTTTCACCCGCAAAAGGCCACACTCTTTCAAACAGCCAGATCTAGCATGAACTCAGATCAGAGGGGAGCACCAAGCTATTCATGAGGGATCCACCCCATGACCCAAACACCTCACACCAGGCCCCATTTCTAACGTTAGGGATCATATCTCAACATGAGATTTAGAGAGGACAGACATCCAAACCATATCAGTGTCTTAGTATATATGGCAGTAAAATGAGAAATTAATCAACAGTGCCATGGCATTCTTCCACATGTATCCTGAGTGCATTTAGATTTTGGCTTTTCTGCCTTCTTTGAGCAGCCCCAAAGAAGGAATTGAGACAGTTTTGAAATACACAGTAGATCAGCTGTTCTCAGCATAATCTAGCAGCATATTAGAATGTCTTTTTAGTTTCCCACAGGGAGTGTGGCTCTTTAGCAATGTGTATCTTTACATAATGGCTGTGCCTAGGTATACTCTGATACCTTCAAGGAACCTGGAAAAAATTCTGCATGTGAAAAACTTCTGTTCATTCGTTTGTTCATGCCTTTCCAGATTGGCATGGTAGCTTGGAAAATGACCTTTAAAAGTCCTGAATATCCAGAAGGCCGAGATATCATTGTTATTGGCAATGACATCACATACCGAATTGGGTCCTTTGGGCCTCAAGAGGATTGGTTATTTCTCAGAGCTTCTGAACTTGCCAGGGCAGAAGGTATTCCACGCATCTATGTATCAGCCAACAGTGGAGCAAGAATCGGACTGGCAGAAGAAATTCGTCATATGTTTCATGTGGCCTGGGTAGATCCTGAGGATCCTTACAAGGTACACACTAAGAACATATAATATTTCAAAGTGCTATATGGTTATGCTACATGTGTGGGTAGGTAGGGGAAAGGTAGAGGTTTAAGTTCAAAAATCACCACTTATGGTAAAAATTAAATATAAACAAAATTATTTATGAAAATTCCTTAAGACACCATATTAGAGACAAATTATTTCTCAATATGTTCACCTGGTTTTTCTTCCAACTATAAAACAGGTTGCTGTTTCTTTGGTTGAGCACTAGATGAAATAGTAGGTATGCATTTAGTGTGAGACATGCTAAACCAAAAATGTCTATCTTTAAACTATTTCATTGTGGCTTCCAGGATTTATGGTCAATCATCAACAAAATCCCTTACCTCCTCATCTTCTACTCCAACTTCCTTATTCATCTTGAGATCTGTCTCTCCTCTAAAGGTATTACTTCCCCCGTAGCCCTCTGGAGTACTGACTGATTTCTGTCTTTCTTTTGTACCACTGAGCCTGGAAGGGGAATATTGTCCTCCTTACCCTCCTTGCTGCTTCCGGACACCTCTCCCTTCTCTCTGAAAAAATCCCATCTTTGAATCTCATGTCATCAGACTGTGCCATACCCTCACTGCTCCTTGTGTTTCCTGATCCTTTGGTCACTCCCTCTCATTCTTTGCATCTTTTAGTTCCTGGCACATTGTCACTCTGTCCATTACTACTAGTCATGTGATAATTCTTGGTGATTGCTATATCCACATAGATGATCCTTCCCATAATCTGGCTTCTTGGATCCTTGACTCCTTTTCTTCTAATGGTTCTATCCTATACCCTAGCCCAGCCTCTCATTCCCCATAATCTCAATTTCAAGTATCTATTTCTTTGCCACCCCCTCCGTCCTCTTTTTAGCTGTCTCTCTCTCTAGTCTGACAATCCTTTGAAATCATCAGGACCATTGAGTTGAACTCACCTGTTGATCCTCCCACCTTTCTTCTGTTCTTCACTCCCTCTTTACACCTCATTTCATTCCTATCTAGCTTAAACTCCAGGGTTAACTCCTTGATTAATCATTATAATCACCATCTTTTCTACACCTTCAACTTTCTCTCTCAACTTGCTTCAACTTGCTTCTCTCTTTGCTTACTCTGTGCCTTTACAGAAACCTTGTTTAAATCCAATTCTCTCCATTCTGCTTCCATGCCTGCACCTGCCCAGCTCAACTTTGATGGAGAAAAAAACAGTTCTGTTGACTGGTCTTACTTTAAATTCAAGCTTACCAACCTCCTGGATGACGGTTTCACATCTCTCCCCTCAAACCTCTAACATCTACTTCCCTCTCCCCACTCAGCTGATATTGTCAGACCTTGCTTCCCAATATTCAAGAAAAGAGAAACAATGAGAAGAGAGCTTCTACAAGCTCCCATGTACCTGCATCCGTTGTGCCCTTACTCTTCACCTTCTCTTCTACACTTTGAATGAACAGTTCCTACTTCTGTCTAAAGCCAATCCCTCCTCTTGTACACTTGATCTCCTTTCTTGCCAACTTAAGTGTATGATTAACACTTCTCCCTGCTCTTTCATGCATCAGCACTTTTTCCTTCTGTATTGTATCAGCCCTTGTAGCATACAAACACCCCTCTAGTCACTATCCCTCCCTTCCTTCCTTTTATAGGAAAATGTTTTTAAAAGAGTTGTTTGTTCTTGCCGTCTCCAGATGTTCTTCTCCCATTCCCTCTTGAACCCATTTCAGTTGAGCTTGCACCCTTATCATTCCACTGTAGCTGCTTTTTGTCAGGGTCACCAGTATTCCATATTACTGAATTCTATGGTGAATTCTCAGTCCTCACCTTAGTTATTTGACAATAGCATTAGCATTTGACACAGTCAGTCATTCCTTCATCCTTGAAGTACTTTCTTCTGTTGGCTTCCAAGAGCCCAAAGTCTCCTTTTTATCTTCCTGCATTTCTGGCTCCTCTTTTTCAGTTTCCTTTGCTGCCTTTCACATCTCTAAATATAAGAGTATTTCAGGAGATGATGGAAATACTCTATATTCTGACTGTGGTGGTGGCTACTTAAGTACATACATTTGTCATAACTGATCACATTATAACACTTAAAACTGATGAATTTTGTTGCATGTAAATTATACTTCAATAAAGTTCACAGAACAACTTTATTAAAATATGAAAATTGATCCAATACAGGGGTTTTTTTGGGGCTGATGAAAATATTCTGGAATTAGTGGTAATGGTTGCACAACGTCTGAATATACTAAAATTTACTGAGTTATATACATTTCAAAATGGTGAATTTTGGCTGGATGCAGTGGCTTACGTCTGTAACGCAGCATTTTGGGAGGCCAAGGCAGGCAGATCACTTGAGGCCAGGAGTTCAAGATCAGCCTCGCCAGCATAGCGAAATACCATCTCTACTAAAATATAAAAAATTAGCCGGTCATGGTAGCACACGTCTGTAATCCCAGTTTTTCAGGAGGCAGAGAGGCATGAGAATTGCTTGAATGCAGGAGGCAGAGGTTGCAGTGAGCCAGGATCGTGCCATTGCACTCAGCCTGGGTGACAGAGTGAGACTCAAAAAAACCTTTAAAAACCAAAATGTTGAATTTTATGTTATATTAATTTTATCTCTTTTTTTTTAAGAGACAGTGTCCTGCTTTGTCACCCAGGCTGGAGTGCAGTGGCACATTCATAGCCTACTGCGTCTTCCAACTTCTGGGCTCAAGTGATCCTCCCACCTCCACCTCCCAAGTAGCTGGGACTACAGGCGCACACCACCACACCCAGCTAATTTTTTTATTTTTCATAAAGACAAGGTTTTGCTATGTTGCCCAGACTTGTCTCAAACTCCTGGCCTCAAGTGATCCTCCCACCTCGGCCTCCCCAAATGCTGAGATTATAGGCATTAGCCACTGTGCTTGGCCAGTTTTTTAAATTATAAAAAAAAATGTGAATGGGGACATGTCAGGAGCACAGAGGCTGCAGCGGGAACAAGAAGTTCTGGACTCCCCATTCTCAACCCCACTAGGACTCAATGTCCTCTCACCTGTTGGTTTGGCAAGACAGCCATTATAGAAAGTAGGGTAGAAGGAAAAAAGTGATTCAAGGGCTTGGTCCCTGGACTACTCCTTTTCCTATTTACCTTCCCTTTGTGACCTCATCCTGTCTTTTTGTTTTGTTCTGTTTTTTTGAGATAGGGTCTCACTCTGTTGCCCAGGCTGGAGTGCAGTGGTGCGATTACAGCTCACTGTATCCTCCACCTCCTGGGTTGAAGCAATTTTCCAGCCTCAGCCTCCTGAGTAACTGGGACTACAGCCATGCACCAGCAAGCTCGGCTAATTTTTTGTTTTTTGTAGAGACAGGGTTTCGCCCTGTTGCCCAGGTTGGTCTTGAATTCGTGAGCTCAAAGTGATCTGCCCGGCTTGGCCTCCCAAAGTGCAGGAATTAGAGGTGTGAGCCACCGCACCTAGCCTCATCCAGTCTTTTAAAGCTTTAAGTTTCATGTACAAGCTGATAAATGTCCAAATTTATATCTTACCCCTGAACACAAGATTCATATATCCAGACTCAACATCTCCACTTACATCTGCCTAAATGTCTACCTAAATTGTAGCTTCTAATCTTCCTTTAATGTGTTCTTCCCACAGTCTTCTCTGTCTCAACAGATGGTACCTCTATTGTTTCATTTGTTCAAGTGAAAGACCTTGGAGTTATTCTTGACTTCTGTCTTTCTTGCACACCCCACATTCACTTCCACACCCCATCCATCCATCTAAACAGTAAATCATGTTTATATCCCTACCTTAAAATATATCCAGAATCTGAGTGCTTCTATCCAATTCCACTGCTACTTACTAACAGTAGCAGTAGTCTAACTCTTCTTACCTCCATATTGCAGTACCCTCCTAACTGGTCTTCCTGCCTCTGGCCTTGCTCCCAGTCCCACCCAAGGTCTGTCCTCAACAGAATGTAGAATGAGGCCATGTGTGGTGGCTCATGCTCATGCCTGTAATCCCAGCACTTTGGGAGGCTGAGGCAGACGGATCAACTTGAGGTCAGGAGTTCAAGAACAGCCTGGCCAACGTGGTGAAACCCTCTCTCTACTAAAAATATAAAAATTAGCTGAGCATTGTGATGGGTGCCTGTAATCCCAACTACTTGGGAGACTGAGGTGGGAGAATTGCTTTAGCCCAGGAGGCAGAGGTTGCAGTGAGTCAAGATCACACCACTGCACTCCTGCCTGGGTGACAGAAAGAGACTCTACTCAAAAACAAAAAACAAACAAACAAAAAAACCAGGTAGAATGATCCAGTTAAAATAGAAATCAGATCACAAAATTTTTCTCTGCTTAAAACCCTTTAATAGCTTCCCAATTCATTCAAGTAAAAGCCAAAGATCCTATAGTTGCCTACAAGGCCTTACATAGATTGGCTTTCCAGTACCACTCTGCCCTCATTTCTTGCTACAGCCTCCCCCAACCTTATTCCACATATTGGCTCTACCCGACTCTGCTTTCTTAAACCTGCGAAGTACATCATGCCTCAGTGCATTTGTACTTGCTGTTGCTTCTACCTAGAATGCTTTTTCCTCAGATATCCTCATGTCTCATAGCCTCAGCTCATTTAGGTCTTTACTCAAATGACACTTTTCAATGAGGCTTTCCTTGGTTATTTTTTCTAAAAGTTGGACTGTCTACCTTCTCTTTCGTTTTTTTTTTTCATTAAACATTATTCCCATTAACATTATACATTTTACTTATTTTGTGTATTTTGCTGGCTTTCCCAGTAGGAGGTATGTTTCATAAGGGTAGGAATTCTTGTCTATTTTTGTTAATTCCTGTTTTTCCAGTGCCTAGAATAGTACCTTGTACATAATAGGCACTCAGTAAATGTGTACTGACTGACGTACTAATGACACTCAGTGCTATCAGGCATTCTCAACACAAATCATGCAAGACCAATTGCAGATTTATGTCTTTTCCATGTTGTGCTCACTGTGGGACATACATTTATTGAGTTAAATGGTGGGCATAATTTCTCATAGTATTTTAAATGCTTCCCTGTGTTTACTTATTTTTTTGACTGAGTGACTAATTCACTTAAGTTAAACACATATACCATGTAACTCTATTTTGTATGTGGATGTGTGTATAGATACATATAAATCAATTATAAAATGTTAGTATAATTGTTTAAATGTAAATGCGCATTAGGAGTTGTTTATTGAAGAAACAAAAGATCTGAGTTCAGTGTTCACTATTAGCACTGTATAGACTTCTGATTTTAATATTGAATCTCCTAGATTTGCAGTTCTCTGTTATCCCTTGCTTGCATTTATTTTGATGATCCTGTGGATTTGAGAGAGTGAAAAACAGTAATTCACACAATTCTTCAATTTCATGTTGATATCTTTAATAGAGATGTCACTAAAGATCAGAAAATGACCCTTTAACCCTGTTGAAAATGAAATGAGGCTGGGCACAGTGGCTCACACCTGTAATCTCAGCACTTTGGGAGGCTGAGGTGGGCGGATCATGAGGTCAGGAGATCGAGACTATCCTGGCTAACATGGTGAAAACCCATCTCTACTAAAAATACAAAAAATTAGCCAGGCGAGGTGGCGGGTTCCTGTAGTCCCAGCTACTCGAGAGGCTGAGGCAGGAGAATGGCGTGAACCCAGGAGGCGGAGCTTGCAGTGAGCCGAGATTGCACCACTGCACTCCAGCGTGGGCGACAGAGCGAGACTCCGTCTCAAAAAAAGAAGAGAAAATGAAATGAATGGAATATACTTAGAATTGCAGCTATAAGGACAGTTAGTGACTGAAAAAATAGGCACTTCCATCTTTCAAAGGAGGACTGTCTGTGCTAGTATTCTATTAGACAGTAAACCTAAGAAGTGATGTGGCAATTTAAAGCTAGCTGTGGAACAAGCTTCATTATGTATGCTTTGCTGTATCTTCTGGTTATATGACAATGGCCAATAATGAGTTAAAAACTATTTGTGCTTCACAGGGATACAGGTATTTATATCTGACCCCTCAAGATTATAAGAGAGTCAGTGCTCTCAACTCTGTCCATTGTGAACACGTGGAGGATGAAGGAGAATCCAGGTAGGTATATATGTATTGGAATAATTTGGTCATGACTAAAGAAAGGAGAATATGGTATTTTTTTCCTTATTGTACGGCTGTTCATAACCTTGAAGAACACTGAAGATAACATAATCTAGATGTCTTAGGTTTATATCCAGCTCTACCACTTATTAGCTGAAGAACCTTATTATTGATTGAAGTTTTGACGTTTATAATACTTAAGTCATTTTAGAAAAACTGAAACATGTAAACAATTATGAAGAAAAAAATAAAAATTAGCCACAATCCTACCTTCAGGCCACAATTATGAATTTATATTATACTCTTGCTGTCTTTTCTGTAGACTTATCTTTTTTCTATGTGATTGAGATTATAACAAGAATTTCTTTTATAATTTATCCTTTTCACTAAAAACTATTTTTGGGAAAATTTCCTGTATTCTTAAAACATTATTTAAGAATAGGATGCTTAATGGCTACATAGTATTTTATTATAATAAATATATTTGAACATTCAGACTATTTCTAATTTTTCACATCCCTGGGCTGAACCCCCTTAAGGGACATTTATATAAATTTCACATAAACTTTTAGGAATTAAAAGCTCTGATCATCCCTTTTTGCTTGATTTCTAGAAGTGAAATTACAGGTCAAAAAGTCAATTTTAAAGAGTTTTAAAAAATAATTTTAAATTGCCTTCCCAAGATTTGCATTCCTGTCAGCAGTATAGAATAGGATTTGTTTCCCTCTTTAATTTTTCTTCACCCCTGCCAACATTGATTATTGTCAAATAATAAAATGGAATAAAAACGGCAATTGTTATTTTAACTTGTATTTTTGACTCCCAGTGAAGTTGAACATTTTCATATAATCTATCTGCAAGTATTTTTAAGAATGTTAATTGCTCGGCCAGGTGTGGAGTTTCAGGTCTGTAATCCCAGCACTTTGGGAGGCTGAGGCAGGCAGGTAGCCTGAGGTCAGGAGTGCGAGACCAGCCTGGCCAACATGGAGAAACCTTATCTCTACTAAAAATACACAAATTAGCCAGGCCTGGTGATGCATGCCTGTAGTCCCAGCTACTTGGGAGGCTGAGGCAGAAGAATTGCTTGAACCCAGGAGGTGGAGGTTGCAGTGAGCTGAGATGACACCACTGCACTCCAGCCTGGGTGACAGAGCAAGACTCCATCTCAAAAAAAAGAAAAAAAAAGAAAAAAAAGTTCATTGCCCTAATACTATTTACTGAAAATTTATTTTTTTGTGTTTTTTTGTTCTGTCTACTCTTGGGCTAATACCACAGTATTTAAACTATTCTAGTGGGACAAATTTTCTCACATTTTAAATTTTTCCTCAAGTATTATTGGCTACTTTTGCTTTTTTTAATGTAGAGGGTTTTTGTTTTTTGTTTTTAGAGACAGGGTTTCACTCTGTTGCACAGGCTGGGATGCAGTGGTGTGATCATAGGTCACTGAACCCTCAAACTCCTGAGCTTAAGAGATTGTCCCATGTCAGCCTCCCAAGCAACTGGGACTATAGACAGGCGCCGTCACGCCCAGCTAATTTTTTTTTTTTTTTTTCCGAGATAGAATATTGCTACGTTCCCCAGGCTGGTCTCGAACTCCTGACCTCAATCCTCCCACCTCAACCTCTCAAGTAGCTGGGATTACAGGTGCAAGCCACTGTGTTTGGCTTGAGGCTCATGTTTTTCTAATTCCAAAAAAGTTTTCATAATGATTTTGATTCAGATTGCATTGAGTTTACACATTAATTTAAGAACTGGCATCTTCATAATACTAACTTTCCCCAAAAAGAGACATGGTATGTTTTTCCATTTGTATGAGTGGTTTTTTTGTTTTGTTTTGTTTTTACGTTTTGTAGTTTTCTTCATATAGGTTTTGCCAGAGGTTCCCAAACTTTCTTGGTTCATCGCATCCTTAGTGTTTCAGTAATTTTTTCATAGCACCCCTAGAGTATAAGATACACTTAATATTTCTGCTTATTAGGTAGTTAAACAATAAGTATTTGTGTCCTAATAACTTAATAATCATTTGAAAAAATTATATACGTAAATTGAAAAAATTTATTCTTAAATAATTACAGTTACTTACTAATGAGATATTTGTGTCAGCATAACATCTCAAACCTTGGAATCAGCTTGGATATAGCCACCCACCTTTCTTGTTCTTCATTGAGTTTTCACAGAAACTTCAAAAATCTAGCTTTGCAAAGACAGGACATTTTCAAAAGGAATGTAGCACTATTCTAACAAACTGTGAACTACTCTGAACTATCTAAAGCTAGTAGTTCACATAGGGTCACAGATATCACATATAATAGTGCTTCTCCCAAAAGTTTAAAATATCTTGTAATGCTTCTGGGAGTTCATCATGGTGCCTTGGGGCACAATATGGTTATGGTGAGATTCTGCCAATTTCTTCATGCTTATTTCTAAATAGTTTGCATTTTTTCTTGCTACTCTGAATGGGATTTTTCCCCTATGATATTTTTTAACTCTTCATTTCTGGAATCTATGAATATTGAGTTTGTTACAGGCAAATCTGGCTGGGTCCTTGAATATTTACGACTATATGGACCTTATACGAGCAGGCACACACACACACATATACGATTAATGTAGTTAATTAACCCCCTTAAGGGACAGTAGCTTCATTTCTGATATAACTTTAGGACAGAGTCTAGATACAGAACAAAAGGAAGAACTGGGAAATTATTGGATATTAGGAGAGGCTAAAAATAGAAAGACAGCAGAATCTGGGAAGCAGAGATGCAAAGTCACAGATCAACAGCAAGGGCAAAGAAAAAGAATTGATGGAGGGCTGGAAATGAAGAAGGGAGCAGGAAAATATGGGGCCAGGAGGAAGTATTTTAAGAGCCACTATGGGGTACTTATTTATTATTTCAATTTATAAAACTATGCCCACTGCCAAGCCTTCTGGGTATAGGTGGAACAATAAATAATATATGCCCATCTCTACTTTCAACTTTGTATTTTTCCTTTCTTTTATTAGTTACATTCCCCATCTCCCATTTCCCATTATCAGCTATCACTCCTAATCCCCTGCCAGGAAGACAGATGAGTGACTCCCACTAGATCCACAGGATGCTTTCTGGACAACTTGGTCAGCATTTCACTTCTACACACATTCCACCTGCCCCTCCAGAGGACATATCCAGGGACCCTTGTGTATATATTTGATATTTATGAAGGAGCAGGAATGAGAGTTCAGTATTTTGACCTTCGTTTCATCCCACCTTAGAAGAGGATTTTTGACTTGAGAAACTAAGCTGAGCATTCATTCTCCCTACCACTCTGTTTGGATATTCTCTTCCTATGTAAAATTGTCTAAAATTGTTCATATGATGCCTGTTGCTCATTACAGAGATATACATTGACCTTGCTTTTAAAAAATTTGTTCTAGAAAATAAGCAAGGGCATCCAAAATCTGAGGGCCATCTATAACGTCAAACCTTCTCCTTGTTTGCTTTAATTTAACTTTCTTGTCAACCCTTAGAGGTAGATATTATTATTCCCATTTTGTAGAAGTTATTATTATCTTTAGAGTCACACTCCTGCGTGTATCAGAGCAAGGATTTAAATCTCTCTGCTTGGCTGGGCATGGTGGCTCACGCCTATAATCCCAGCACTTTGGGAGGCCGAGGCGGGCGGATCACAAGGTCAAGAGATTGAGACCATCCTGGCCAACATGGTGAAACCCTGTCTCTACTAAAAATACAAAAATTAGCTGGGCATGGTGGCACACACCTGTATTCCCAGCTACTCGGGAGGCTGAGGCAGGAGAATTGCTTGAATCCGGGAGGCGGAGATTGCAGTGAGCCAAGATCATGCCACTGCCCTCCAGCCTGCTAATAGAGCGAGACTCCGTCTCAAAAAAAAAAAAAAGTCTATCTGCTTAATTCCAGATTTCGCTCTTCCTATTAAGCCATATTGCTTCCAGGTAAAATAGGCCCAAGCTAAGAAGGAAATACATATAAATGAAGAGTATAAAAGGAAGCACATAAAGCCCTGGTATTAAATATAAGCTTTCAATGCACTTTTAGCAGACTTTTAATGGTGATTATTATTTTAATGGCTTGTTGTTACTGTGTTTAACCTTCGTAATTTGACATGGCCATATCCAATAGGTACAAGATAACAGATATTATTGGGAAAGAAGAGGGAATTGGACCTGAGAACCTTCGAGGTTCTGGAATGATTGCTGGAGAATCCTCATTGGCCTATAATGAGATCATTACCATCAGCCTGGTAAATCTTTCCAGAATGTGAAATTTTTGAAGAGTTAGCTGTGTAGCTAGGTTTATTTTTTCTCTTATCACTGCTGTTCTGTCCCAAATGATTCTTGAAGATTGTGTGTCTACAGTTTTATTTTAATCACACATGATAATAGGAAGATCGGATAATATAAATAACTTAATTTTTCAAATAAACCCAGTACTTTGTTTTAGCTTTTAGTTTAACTTCTTTTTATTTTCTTCCTTTCTTCTCTTTTCCTTTTTTTTTTCTTTTTTTTTTTTTTTTTTTTTTGTGAGACAGAGTCTTGCCCTGTCACCAGGCTGGAGTGCAATGGCGTGATCTCAGCTCACTGCAACCTCCGCCTCCCGCGTTCAAGCAATTTTCCTGCCTCAGCCTCCTGAGTAGCTGGAACTACAGGCGCGTGCCACCATGCCCAGCTAATTTTCGTATTTTTAATAGAGACGGGGTTTCACCATGTTGGCCAGGATGGTCTCAATCTCTTGACCTCGTGATCCACCCGCCTCGGCTTCCAAAAGTGCTGGGAGTACAGGCAAGCCACCATACCCAGCCGCTCTTTCTTTTTTCTAAGAGACAGGGTCTTACTCTATCACCCAAGCAAGAGTACAGTGGTGCAATCATAGCTCACTGCAGCCTCTACCCCCTGGGCTGAAGTGATCCTCCTACCTCAGCTTCCAGGTAGCTAGGACTACAGGCATGTGCCACCACCTCCAGCTAATTTTTAAATTTTTTGTAGTGATGGGGGTCTCGCTATTTTGCCCAAGTTGGTCTTTTTTTTTTTTTTGAGACAGAGTCTCACTCTGTTGCCCAGGCTAGAGTGCAGTGGTGTGATCTCAGCTCACTGCAACCTCTACCTGCCGGGTTCAAATGGTTTTCCTGCCTTGGCCTCCCGAGTAGCTGGGATTATAGGCACGTGCCACGATGCCCAGATAATTTTTGTATTTTTACTAGAGACAGGGTTTCACCTTGTTGGCCAGGCTGGTCTCAAACTCCTGACCTCAAGTAATTCATCCGCCTCAGCCTTCCAAAGTGCCGGGATTACAGGTGTGAGCTTCCTCGCCCAGCCCCAAGGTGGTCTTGAACTCCTGGGCTCAAGCGATCCGCCCACCTCAGATTCCCAAAGTGCTAGGATGATAGGCATGAGTCCTTGCACGCAGCCTGAATTTTGCATCATTGTATTTTCTTTTCTTTGACCATGAAATTTTTTTGTGTGTGTTGTTATCAAACAGACTTCATAAAAAGCAATGTTTATTTCTGTTAATTTGGATTTTACTTATCTATGCCTTAGTTCTTACAGCTTCAGAGAGGACATAAATATGTGACATGTAGAATTTATTTTTTAAGGTGACGTGCCGGGCCATTGGGATTGGGGCTTACCTTGTCCGGCTGGGACAGAGAACCATCCAGGTTGAGAATTCTCACTTAATTCTAACAGGAGCTGGAGCCCTCAACAAAGTAAGTTTTTAGGGTTTTGAAGAAGTTTACATAGCTGATTGAAGATTATTTTGTGAATTCTTAATTCAAGATCCTGATTGGAAGGAAGCAGTTCAATCCATGCCTTCCTCAGTCTGTCTCTTCCCCTCTCCCTCCATCTTTTCTGCCCATTGACTTGCTTGCCTTTTTATTCATTCATTCATTTATTTCATTTCTCAACTATTTTGAGTACTTACTGTTTTCTAGGCACTGTTCCAAGCCCTGTGTATATGTTAGTGAACAAACTATATAAAACCACTGCTCCAAAGCACTTAACGTTTCAGTGTCATTGTGGAAAGACAGAATTAATTGAACGCTTCTGTTCTGTCCCTCCTCTCCTCTCTTTTTCTTAATCTATTAGTAAAAGATGTGAGGAGATCTGTACTCAGACATTGAGCTGTCTCTGATTCCAGCTGTGCTAGTTCCCATTTCAGACCTACATTATGAATTAGGTACTGGCCTAGGTGTTGAGACTATGAAGTTTTAATGATTTTGTGAAATCTGTAAATACACCTCTCGATAAGGGCACCGATGGTGGTCTCTTGTATATAGAAGAAATATTTGGCAAATATTGAGTGGGAAGATGGGTGAATGGATGCATGGATGGATTACTGGGAAAGAGTATGCATAAAGATTTATCTTCCCTTCCAAAGAAAGGTTTGTACTTTTAAAATCCAACTTTACAAGGGCTTTTCCAAGGGGGGAAAAATGGATGGTTGCAGTCACTGTTCGTAAGAGTGAAAACTATCTAAGAATACCTGAATATATAAAGGACAGTGCAGTTCTGACACCTTTGCAAGCATAGGAAAATTATTTTCTCCTCAGGGCCAGAAAAATGTAATGGAATAGTCTGAGGCTGACTGCCCTTGTGCAACTTATATAACCTCTCAACTCCTCAGCTTTCTTATCTGTCAAAGGGGGATAATAATTTAAACCTTTAAATAATGTGGAGCTCAAATGAGAAAACATAAGTAAAAGTACCGAGTTCTACTGGACATGCCTAGATTCCCAGCTACTCAGGAGGCTGAAGCAGGAGGAGAGGTTGAACCCAGGAGTTTGAATCCAGCCTGGACAACATAGTAAGACCCCATTTCTTAAAAAAAAAAAAAAAAAAAAAGTACCTAGTTCTTGGTGAAAAGTGTTGGCCCGCATTAAAATTTCAATTTCCGTTCCTCTCTCTAACATGATTTGGTGATTGAGCTAAAATTTCAGTTTCCCGTTCCTCTCTCTAACATGATTTGGTGATTGAGCTTATGGAGTTAATACACGTACTAAATTGTATCGGATATTACATTTGCTCTACTTGCGGGAACTTTTTATCAAGTCTTGACTTTCAAGTGTAAAGATAAGAATTAAGTGTTCTATCATTCCCATTTAGGAAAAAGTTGAAAATTCCATTGGTTTAATTAGATTTTGTGGATGTCAGAAATTAGAGGAATCATTTGATGTGATCAGCTTGCTCTCTGCATTCATATAAACTCTGTATCCTCCTCTGGGCTTGCTTTTTCTCACCAAGGAAAGGCACAGCAGTGCTAACAGTGGCGAACTTGGCTGTCTTCCTCCCTTTTTGGAGAGTAGCCTGGAAATAAAGGTTATGAACCACTACTATTAAAGATTATTATTGCAGTGGGAGAAACTGCTGAGAGTCTTAAGGTTGTTTTTTTTTAAGTTGCTCTTTTGGATACCTTCTTAGGATGAGATATTGATGAATGCTGAAGATAATTTTAGGTACCATTATCTATGAGAACAGAATGTTTGAAAGATTTTAAAAATTCTGTTCTCATAGATAATGGTACTTAAAAAACCTATATTTCCATGATGTTCCCATACCCAGTCAGAGAGCTAATTTCTGAAATGTATCTTCTTATATTGAGTTTCTTTCTCCCCCCTTCCCTGATACTATATTATATACAAAGAATATTACAAAAAGCAGATGTTGGGTTTTTGGTTTTGTTTTGCTTGAAAACTTGCTAGTTGAATTTCATTTGTGCCATGAAGAGACATTAGAGATTGATTTCTTAAAATCTGACTGAATTGTTCTAATCAAATTCATTATATTCACCTTCATAGCTTACAGGGCTGCTTGTTAAAAGAAAAGCTTAGTTACAGGGTGAAAGACAAATAAAGCTATAGCTTTAACTTACCAAACAACGCTCACTTCTAAAAGGACATGATTGTTTTTAGCTGAAGGGAGTGATCAGATACAGAGGTTACCTAATGTTGCTCTGCCTGCTTCACTATATTCATGTCAGCTCCTCTTAAGTATACAGCTGTGCTGCTGAAGACACCCGATTTCATGCAAATTCATTCAGAATGTCCTATCAGCCCCTTTGCCTATCAGGTATGAAAAAGGAAACTACCATGCTCAGATGGCTTCCTCTGACTCACTCCTTGTGCGTGTTGCCTTTGTGTGTGCTGGTGTCTTTCTTCATCTCTGTTTGCCTTTCTTTCTGTAGGTATCTCTCTGTATTGTGTACTCTGGGTGTGTGCAAGTCACCCTGAGTGCATGTCTCTTTCCGTGTGGGTGCTGATCTTTCTGTCTCTTTGTGTCTGTGTCTTGCATATGGATCCCCCTCTTTCTCTGTCTGTGTGCCTCCCTGAGTGTCCATGTGTGAGAAAGTCTTTGTGTATTGGAAACATTGTAGAGCCTCCTTTCTTAAGCCTTGGTGCTCATAGTATGTACCTGTGTAAAGTGGAAATGTAGGAGACATATGCAAGCCTATATACAGTCTTAGATTGTAAATATTTGACCCCTACCTTTTTGAGTCTTCATCCTTTATGTTAAACATTGGGGTGAAGAATAAGGAGTGGGGGTGTTCAGAGGTTGTAGGGGGAAAAAATCTTGTGTGTGCAAGTGCCGATCCCGTTGACCCCTTTGAAAATTGAAATAATGATAATGCGCGTCTCCTGACTGCATCAAAGTATCAGCACATCAAAAGCCAGGAGGCATGAAATGCAAATGATAAAGTGAAAGCAGATGGATTGTGCATGATCGCCTGATGCCCAATGAATTTTAAAAGGTGCTGGTTTGCAGGAAGGGGGGGTTGGGGGGTTTTAGGGGGGACTGAAATAAACACGTTATCCCTGCAATTTTTTTTTTTTTTTGTTCTTGATGCTCACTCCTGACAATATTTTTTCACACTTGAGTGAACACCCTCTCTCTCTCTCTCTCTACCTCTCTCCCCCTCCCCCTCCCACTCTCTCTCTCTCTTTCTGTCTACTCTCCAACTCCCCCCCTCTGCCCCCCCCTCCCCCCACCTCTTACATGTCTCAGGTCATGTCGCTGCAGCTCCGGTGGAAATAATAAGATATAAACCACGAGGTTGTTATTTGCATAGAAATAGCATGGAGCCCCAGGCAGCAAGGGAGAAGGACACAGGGATCATTTGTCTAAAATTGTAATGAAAACTTTTGCTGAGGCAGAGATTTTTAAAAACTTACTTTCTCCCTGCTTTTCCCCTTTCTTCCCCTACCCGCCAAACCCCATCATTGATTTTACTTAACATGCTTCAGTTTGAAGAGAAAAGATTGACACTCCACATATCATACTCCCATAATGCAGCAACCTGTAAATTGTTTGTTCCTTTAATAGATATGAAGCTGAAGAGACATGCATTTTCAACCTAATACACTGCATGTGTGCGCCAGGCTTTTATGGCTATACTCCATCTCGGCATACACATGATGTTGCCTGTCGCTAGCCTGTTTTTAATTAGTTTACACCTTCCTATCTTTTGCTTCCAAAGACTCTTACTTTTTAAAGGATTTCTTTTTATAGCCAACAGTAGTAACCTTCATATAAAATAAATATTTTCTGGTGTTTTCCTGTTTTTTTACTTTTGGTGGTTTTTCTGTATACTTACATGTTTTATTCATGGACGCCATCCTTTGCCACTGTGTCTTTTATTCCAAAACCAGGAAGTGCTTCCCACCTTTGTATTTTTATCCTTTTCCCCCTGTGAACTCACTATTTATATATCTTCTTTCCATGTCTATCTTGCTTTGTTGCCTGCAGTTATTTGTAAAATATTCAAAATATTACCCAAATTGAGAAGAGACGTAGTATCTGGATTTTATTGACATTTGACATTAGAACTAAAGGCAGTAGGCTGGTGATTAGAAGCAGCCCAAGGGGGTTTACTTGAAATTCAATCAAGAATATCTGTCTGGTTCCTTGCTATCTTCTGGAATGGGTTAATGGTATCAGGGCTATATTTCGTAGACAGGAAGACAAAACCAATAGAAAGGAAAATGACTTAGTTTCATTGACAGAGACTAGATCAGGGTCAGAACATGAACTTTCATGTCCCTAAGTTTCATTGAAGAAAGCTCAGGCCTCTTTGCTTAGTGGTCTGTAAAGCCTAAAAGAAGGTGGTCTGGTTGTTTTCCTGTTTGTCCAAATGTCGTGAGAATGATGACATTAAGAAGAGAAGTTTCTAGGGGCTTGCTATTTCATGTCGCTCAAGGTAGCAGATCCTAACTCTCGGAATTGTAGGCTGTGGGTGACAGATTCCTTAAAATGCCTCACTGCGTGGCAGACCTGATGTGCGTGGCAGATTACCCTGCTTGAAGGGAGTCATGCTGTCCTGGCAAAGGCAGTAACCTGTGTACTTGGGGAACTGGTAAAGATACACCCTTAAGGAGCTGAGATGATTGCAGAGTCATAAACTCTTAAGTCTATGTGCCACTGGACATTTGCAGAGATGATCATACTCACTTCCCCCCCCCCACCACTCTTCCTTTCAGTTTCCTTTTTATTTTTTTTCCTCCCTTTCCTGTTAAAAGTATTAGTATGTTTAACATAGTGTTAGGTGACAGATAAGCTGGAAGAACTAGTATTGTAAAGGAACACTGATGTATACTGGAGCCTACTAGCTCTCAATCCATTGCCCCAGACTTGGGGAGAGAGAGCACATTCTGTGTCCAGAGAAATAAGAATATGCAGTTTATGGTTGTCCTCTGGACATTAACTGCCTGTGAAGGTAAGGCATATGCCAAAGGCAGTGATAGATTCACCAGGAGATGATATGTGACTTTCTTGTATTTTAAAGCTCTGCTTCTGTTTTAGAAAAAAATATCCTATACTGTCATCTCCCTTAGCGAGATCAGGACCCTATTTTCACTGAATCTGCAAGAAAAAAGAAATTATGTGATGGGTATGACTAGGGCCGTTAGTTTGGTAGGGGGGCTAATTCTGCTAATCTTGCTTTTGAGACTTGGTGCAAGTAAGTTATATTTCTCTCTGGTTCTCATATACGTATTTTTCTGCAGCTATGCAGTATGAAATGTGAAGTTGTCATAGCTGACTCTGTTGGGCACAGTACCAGAGTTCCTCTCATGAGTGGGAATTGTCTGTTACACCAGGAACCTGCACTGTACAGTCTCCATGCTTACCCATGACTCTGTGACATACAACGTGAAAGTCATGGACGCTCAAGAAGGGAAGGAGAGATTACTTAGCTCTCACTGTGGGGCGGGCAACGTTGTAACTTTCACATAACTTAAAGAGGTTATGATAGAGACAGCGCCGGGACAAGTGAGAGCCAGAAGGGCACTGGGCGACTCTGTGCCTTGCTGAGGAAAAATAACTAAACATGGGCAAAGGAGATCCTAAGAAGCCTAGAGGCAAGATGTTATCATACGCATTTTTTATGCAAACTTGTTGGGAGGAGCATAAGAAGAAGCATCCAGATGCTTCAGTCAACTTCTCAGTTTTCTAAGAAGTGCTCAGAGAGGTGGAAGACCATGTCTGCTAAACAGAAGGGAAAATTTGAAGATATGGCAAAGGCAGACAAGATCCATTACGAAAGAGAAATGAAAACCTATATCCCTCCTAAAGGGGAGACAAAAAAGAAGTTCAAGGATTCCAATGCACCCAAGAGGTCTCCTTTGGCCTTCTTCCTGTTGTATTCTGAGTATCACCCAAAAATCAAAGGAGAACATCCTGGCCTGTCCATTGGTGATATTGCGAAGAAACTGGGAGAGATGTGGAATAACACTGCTGCAGATGACAAGCAGCCTTATGAAAAGAAGCCTGCGAAGCTGAAGGAAAAATACGAAAAGGATACTGCTACATATTGAGCTAAAGGAAAGCCTGATGCAGCAAAAAAGGGAGTTGTCAAGGCTGAAAAAGCAAGAAAAAGAAGGAAGATGAAGAGGATGAGGAGGAGGAAGATGAAGATGATGATGATGAATAAGTTGCTTCTAGCACAGATTTTTTCATGTCTATAAAGCATTTAACCCCCCTGTATACAACTCACTCCTTTTAAAGAAAAAAATTGAAATGTAAGGCTGTGTAAGAATTTTTTAAAACTGTATGGTGTCTTCTTTTGTATAGTTAACACACTACCAAATGTGTCTTTAGATAGCCCTGTCCTGGTGGTATTTTCATAGCCACTAACCTTGCCTGGTATAGTATAGGGGTTGTAAATTGGCATAAAAATTTAAAGCAGGTTCTCGTTGGTGTACAGCACAAGTAAGTTATATATGGGGAGAGTAGTTTTTTCATTTTCAATTGTCTCTGATGCAGCTTATATGAAACAATTGTTCTGTTAACTGAATACCACTCTGTAATTGCAAAAAAAAAAAAAGGTTGCAGCTGTTTTGTTGGCATTCTGAATGCTTCTAAGTAAATACATTTTTTTAAAATTAGTTTAAAAAAAAAAAAAAAGATGTTATGAGCATGGGGAGGCTAGAGCCAGGCTGCCTAGGTTTAATTCTTGGCTCCGCCACCTACTAGTTGTGTGACCTCGGGCAATTTATTTAACCTCTCTGGGTTACAGTTTTATTAACTGTAAAAGAGGGGATAATAATAGTATCTATGTACCAGAGTCGTCGTGAGAATTAAATGAGCCAAAATAGGTAAAACATTGGCACTGCCATAGTCTTCTCTAAGGTGCATTTAGGGTTCCTCTCATTGCAATTTCTTATCTGGTTCTGGAAAGGAAATACAAACACATTATTCTCTATACTTTCTGATTCTTTGAAGGCAAAAATTCCTTCAAGAAAATGTTAGATGACAGTCCTCACTTGGCAGTACATTCATGTATTGACTTTCCCAATAGATGTATCTAACGACAATCAATGCTCTTTGGAAAGCCATTAACGTGAGAGGCACGATGTTCGGTCATGACAGGGTAGTATATATGTCAGTCATCTGTCTACAAGAGTCCCCAAGGACTTGTTGATACGATAGCTCATAATCACTCTAAGGATCAGTCTAGCAATTTGCATTTTTAAAAGTCCCTAACTACCTATTTTCACAATAGACAGTCCCTGTACTCCCATAGCTCCAGATGGGATCACTCTCCTTTCTAAAGAGGGCATTTTAACTTCCTTTCTGAGTAATCCTTGCTTTAGCATTATGAATGAGTCCTCAGAAAGTATTGCTCAATGGACAGATCTCCCTAATATTCAAGCGCTCCCTCCCCACACATAAAATATTGGTAAATCTGGCCCCATTTAGGGGGATTGTTTTGTTTGTTTTTCATTTGATACTCCTCAAATTTGATAGAAAACTATACCTGGTTATGTTTGACTCTATTAGTGTGCCTTAGTGACCTGCCAGCAATCCTGAGTGCTCTGGTTTGGAGATCTTACAGGGTGGAATCGCCACACAGACCTCCACTACAGAAGTTGCCTCTGACTCTGAGAGAGCCCATGCATGTATGGTGGCTTAGAGTCTAAGAATTTGGGAGACCCTACAGCAAGTACCAGTCCAGAGCTTCTGGATACAGTGAAAGCTCTGAGACCCTGTTTGGGGCATTGAATGCAGACTCAGGAATTATCATGTTTGACAACCTATTATGAATGTGCTCAAACTTTCTGGAGTTACAGAACCTTTAGATTTAAAAAAAAAAAAAAAAAAAAACTGCCAGGCATGGTGGCTCATGCCTGTAATCCCAGCACTTTGGGAGGCAGAGGCAGACGGATCACCTGAGGTCAGTGGTATGAGACCAGCCTGACCAACATGGTGAAACCCTGTCTCTACTAAAAATACAAAATTAGCCAGGCATGGTGGCACACACCTGTAATCCCAGCTACTCGGGAGGCTAAGGCAGGAGAATCACTTGAACCTGGGAGGCAGAGGTGGCAGTGAGCCAAGATTGCACCATTGCACTCCAGCCTGGGCAAAAACAGCAAAACTCCATCTCAGAAAAAAACAAACAACAACAACAAAAACTTTTGATCATTATTCTCCCTGCCATTTACTAGGTAAGCAACTTTGGGCTTTAATCTATTTAGATGTTAGTTTCCTCTTTGTGAAATGGAAGGCATAATACATTTCCCATTTTAAAGTAGAAAATCTGGTTGGTGTGGTAATCCTGTAATACCAGCACTTTGGGAGGCCAAGAAAGGAGGATGGCTTAAGGCCAGGAGTTCAAGACCAGCCTGGGCAATATAGCAAGAAGCAAGACCCCCTCTACAAAATAATTAAAAAATTAGCCAGGTATGGGGATGCCTGAGATGGGGAACTGTGGAACCTTTGGCAGTGGCATCCAGGGCTGGGACTGTGTCTGTGAACAAGGCCTGGCCCCCACAGAGCTCATGGAGGCAAGGCCCAGGGCAAGGAATGGATGCCTATGACCAAGTTGGGCTGCCTGGTCAAGGACATGAAGATCAAGTCCCTGGAGGAGATCTATCTCTTCTCCCTGCCCATCAAGGAGTCTGAGATCATTGACTTTTTCCTGGGGGCCTCTCTCAAGGATGAGGTTTTAAAGATTATGCCAGTGCAGAAGCAAACCCACGCTTGCCAGCGCACCAGGTTCAAGATGTTTGTTGCCATCAGGGACTACAATGGCCATATTGGTCTGGGTGTTAAGTACTCCAAGGAGGTGGCCACTGCCATCCATGGGGCCATCATCCTGGCCAAGCTCTTCATTGTCCCCATGCACAGAGGCTACTGGGAGAAGAAGCCCCACACCATCCCTTGCAAGGTGACAGGTGGCTGTGGCTCTGTGCTGGTGCGCCTCATCCTCGCGCCCAGGACACTGGCATTGTCTCGGCCCTGGTGCCCAAGAAGCTGCTAATGATGGCTGGTATTGATGACTGCTACACGTCAGCCAGGGGCTACACTGCCACCCTAGGGAACTTTCCCAAGGTCACCTTTGATGCCATCTCTAAAACCTACAGCTACCTGACCCCTAACCTCTGGAAGGAGACTGTATTCATCAAGTCTTCCTGTCAGGAATTTGCTGACCACCTCATCAAGACCCACACCAGAGTCTCCATGCAGGGGACCCAGGCTCCAACTGTGGCTACAACACAGTTTTTACATAAGACAAATAAAATGAATTAAGCCTGTTTTTTGTTTTTTGTTTTTTAAGTAGAAGACTGGAGGGTCTCTTAATCTTAAATTCTCTTCAATGTCTAGTATTCTGTGATGTTATAAAGATGCATATTGATCTGTAGCCAGGGAACTGTTTTAGGCTGGGGAGTGAATAGATAGGGAGTGGGGAATTTTAAAAGTTATTGCATATTAGAGTATTATGTATTAAATTACATATTAGTGATATGTAAAATTATTACATACTCATGCGACCAGGAATGGAAGTTGGAGAGCATAATGATTTAAAAGTTTTTAAATTTTGTTTCTTGTCCAGATCACAGAAAAATAAGCACTATATGTTGTTCACAATCACGAGTGTCTGTAGAATTATAAATCTTGAGAGTGGGAGGATCCTCAAAAGTTCAACCACACAATTGTTGCTTGAGTTTCCTCTGTGACACCATTGCTAAATATTCACCCAATTATGTGTGAAAAATTCAGCTGAATGGGAGCTCAGTACTTTTGGAACCAATCCCATTCATCTATGTATTCATCTGTGAGTTCTTTTTTCTATTTGGCTAAAGTCTGTTTCCCTGTACACAGAGACAGATCACTCTTTAAAGGTAGAGTTCAAATTTAACAAAGAAATGCCCAGTTTTATATGACCAACTGGAAATTGAATGGAACCAAAATCTTTCTCATGTACTTTTGTGTTCAGAGTCTGGTCTTGTCTCAAGAACAAATGTAGTGAAGATGAAAATGCTATTCCAACATAGAAAAGAAATTGGATTCATAAATAACTTTGCCAGTCAAAAATGTGAAATAAGTAGAAGAAACAAGGGAAACAGTTAAAACTTAATTCCACTTGAAAGTACTCCTTAGAACCTTAGGGGTCTCCTGCAGTGTCATGCAGTACCTTCGGAGCCTGATTATCTCCTGCTTTCTCCTCTCCTGCCTTGTTGAAAGTCAAGATCCTGATAGAAGGTTGGAGGATAGTTCTTTTTGACTGCTGTATTTGTAGATACCAGCTAAAACTCATTGGGTCCAAGGTTTGGTGGAATCAGTAAAGGTGATGTAGACGTAGGTACTCAAACCCTAAGGGTACACAAACACAAGCTAAACTGCTAGAATGTATTACCCTCTTGCCTCAGTGAACAGTCTCTGGCTCACTTCATCCATGTGGACCTTCATTATATCTCTACCCTATATCCATTGTCCATTTCCACCTCCAGGGTTCTGATGTGTCCTGAGTATTAGAATGAAGAAATGCCTCTACCTCACACTTTGGGTGGCATGTAGGGTCTCTGCACTCTGTCTCTAATAAAACATCGTCCCTGAACTCAAGCTAAGGGCCCACTTAGCTCTGTACACACGGTTCCTTTGACAGATTGGTTTCTTCGTCGTCTTCATTTTCTATTCAGTGGTGTGTTACAACTTCATATGTTGAATTTTATTCACCTTTCTCTCTTTCTACATGTATTCATAGCTTTGTCTTTGCAGATCAGTGCTCACTTGAAGCTTTGCTCCTCTGTCAGCCCCTCTCCTCTCTTCAACCTTTCTTTTCCTCCAACCCCAGCCTGAAGCCCAAGTAAATTAGCTTCTCACCCCTGCCCCCTAGTTTTAAAAAAAAATGCCATACTCCTCCAACAGTGTCTATTCTTGGATTTGCAGTCAGCAACCATCTCCAATAACCATCAGGCTGTCAGCTTTGCAGCTCCCTACCACCTCCCACCTCCCCCATCACTCACCAGAGGAAAAAGAGAGCCAGAGCAAGAGCTTGAAATATATCATGCAATAGTGTATCATGAATTTGTTGTGAATCACAGTGGTGAAGCAGGTTTATTTATTTCTGAGACCTTAAATCAATACAAAGTAGGTCTCTTAGTTCTGAAGCTGGGATGGAGTGTGAAAAAATGAGCCCATTGTACTCTTAAAACTTTGGGGAAAGGAGATGACAGCTATATAATTCCATTTACCAGGCACTAGGGGCTTTAATGTGAAGGTGACAGGGAGCTCTTTGTGCATTTAGAGCACCATATCTTCTAAATAAAAGATCTGTAGACTTGATAGTGGAGCATAGCTCCAAGTTTAATAATCTCCAAGCATTAGACCGAGCCAATATGTTCCCAAGTCAGAGAGGTCCCCCCTAAACACTCATAAATTAAAAGTGCAAGAACCGCACATGTTGGTAGATTAGAAATGCAAGGACTCCAGTCTTTTCTAGAAAGAAGACAGAGCTGGGCTCTAGCTGTGCACAGACTGGTCTGTGAATATGATAAAGAAGCGGAAATGAGACTGTTTAGAAACCTGACTCCTAGCTGTTCATCATTCTAGGGAATGTTCCCTGTGCATGGATCCAAATCTAGCTATGTCCCTTCTCATTCAGATTGACCATCATCACACAGTCTAATCAGCTAATGTACATAGTCAGGAGTGTTGAATTATGAAAGGAGAAGCTTAAAGAGCTTTTTAGATTGAACTACAGATTACCATGCCTGGGCTTCAAGATTTTCTGGCTGATTTTTGACCGGTTCCTAAATTTAATGTCTCAGTGTCTGGGGTTTAAGCCTTTTAAAATAGTATGCGCATCTAAGAAATTGACAAATCAGTGTTGGTAAGGAAAAGAACTCACCCAAATTTAACCAACAGCTTAAGATGCAAATATGAGAAGTCAAGATCATTGGAACATGTAATCAACTTTTGAGTATCTTCATTTTCTACCTGACCCATTGGTAAAATATGCCTTTCTCAATAGATAAAGCAGATTTATGCAGCTCAGAAGAGCACTCCTAACATAATATGACTTTATAGTACTTAGAATTACTAGTTTAATTTTAACCCATATAAAGAATTTTGACAGGGGGAGGGAGGGAAGAGAGCATCTACATTGGGGAAAACTAAAAAGGTAGGAAAATTGAACCACTCCTTTTGCTTCAGAAAGCCACTACACATTATAACACTAATATGAAAGACTTATTTTGCTTACAGTAGTTTAACTTGCTGAACATACTAATCAGTTGAGTTTTTATAGAATGCATAGAACTGTGGTAGATCACATGCATTTATTGCATGCCTGTTAGGTATAAAGCTGTTCTTATGCTGTGGCAATACAAAGATGATTCCTGGTTTCATGGAGCTGAAATTTAGCTAAAAGACAATAATAGGCTTTTCATGTGTTCTAAAGGAAAAAATAAAATTGCTGCCCACCAGATGTCAATGAGAAAACACGAACCAAAAGGCCACAGCAATAACAAGTCAGTGCTACTCCCCTAAGAGCCAGGCCCTGCAAACACTAGACTCTTGGGACCTGGCCAATGCAGTCAGTCACAGCCTATTCAGTAAAACCAGTAGAAGGCGACTGACAAACAGGGATTTTTTTTAAAAGTTTTCCATCTTTAGAAAATACATAATCTGATAAAAGACTGGTATCCAGAATATATAAAGAATTCTCAAACTCAATAAGAAAACAACCCAGTAATTAAAAACATGGGCAAGAAATTTGAACAGACATTTCACCAAAGCAAATATAAGGATGGTAAATAAGCACATGAAAAGATGCTTATATTAGTCATTAGGGAAATGAAAATTAAACCATAGCTTGACACCACTAAATGGTTTTGTTTTTTGTTTTTTGTTTTTGTTTTTGTTTTTTTGAGACGGAGTCTTGCTCTGCCGCCCAGGCTGGAGTACAGTGGTGCGATCTCGGCTCACTGCAACGTCCATCTCCTGGGTTCAAGTGATTCTCCTGCCTTAGCCTCCCAAGTAGCTGGGACTACAGGCACGTGCCACCATGCCCCGGCTAATTTTTTGTGTTTTTAGTAGAAATGGGATTTCACTGTGTTACCCAGGATGGTCTCAATCTCCCTACCTCATGATCCGCCTGCCTAGGCCTCCCAAAGTGCTGGGATTACAGGTGTGAGCCACTGTGCCCAGCCTAAATGTTTGTTTTTTTAATGTTTGACAAATACCAAGTGTTGATGAGGATTCAGGACAGCTGGAACTCTCATAAATTGTTGGTGGGAATGCAAAATGGCACAGCCACTTTGAAAAAGGTTGGGCTTTTTTTAAAAGCTGTGCACAGATGTCTACAGCAGCATTATTTATAATCCTCCAAAAGTGAAAACAGCCCAAATGTACACCAACAAGCTAATGGGTGACCAAGTTGTGGTACTTCCATAAAATGGAATACTACTCAGGAATAAAAATAAACTACTGATACCTGCATCAGCATGCATGAGGCTCAGATGCAATATGCTAACTGAAAGAAGCTAGATTCAAAAGGCTATATACTGTATGACTCCATTTATGTAACATTCTAGAAAAAGTAAAACTATTGGAACAAAAAGATCAATGGTTGTTAGGGGTGGAGGGAGGGGATGATTACAAGGGAACATGAGGAGACTTTGGGATGATGAAAATGCTATCTTGATTATTGTGGTGGTTATATGACTATGTGTATTAAAATTCACAGACTTGTATACCTTATGATGGACAGTTTTGCTATATGAAAATTATACTTCAATAAACCAGACTTTATTTAAAATGTTTACAAACTGGCTGGGCAAGGTGGCTTATGTCTGTAGTCCCAACACTTTGGGAGACTGAGGCGAGAGGATTGCTTGAGGCCAGGTCTTCGAGACCAGCCTAGACAACATAGCAAGACTTTGTCTCTACAAAAAAAAAAAGAATTTATCGTCAGAAATCTCAAGTCCCAAGCCTGTGCTTCTTCTCATACATTTAGCAAGCAAACTATTGTGTGGCTCCTCTCTACCTTTTTACATTACAGATGAGTCTCTGTTCCTTACCCACTTCACCTTCAAATCCTTATTGTCTTTGTGCTGTCTAATTCATTCCTCTGTTCTCCAGTGAGCCCTGCACTTCAGTAAAGAGATGTCTTCCAGTGTTATTTCTGACCTATATTCAGCCTTTTTTTTGGCTGTTTCTTTTCCTTCCACTGACAGCACCATCCCTTTGCCCCAGTTTATACTTCAGCATACCTGATCACTTCATAATTTGCTGCTTATAGAGAGATTTTTGGTCTTATAGCAGATGGTCTTGAATCCAACTGTGGCTCATGTCAGAGGCTTTTCTCTCCTCTGCCCACAGTATGTCACTGAGCCCCTTCTCTACCCCAACCCTAGCCTAGGACCTACCAGCCAGCACTCCAGTTTGCCAGTGACAATAGTGGCAATAAAGGTGGGGAAAAATTATAACCCTGTGCTTATGTATTAAGAAACTGTATTTTGCAACCCCCAAATAATCTTGGTAGTCACCTAGGTCCTGATTCCATCTCCCTAGAGATTTAATTCCATTCATCCTTGGATATATTCCTGAAGAAACATTTACATGGTGATATGTGCAGCACCACTTAAAATTGTTAATTGGAGATTGAATTACTTGTCAGATTTTTAAAATGTAGTCCTCTCAGGTCAGGGAGGAGGATATTAGCTGCACTAAGTAGATGAGCTATTGCATTTTTTTCTTCTCCTTTTTTCTCTCCTCCTCCCTTTTCCTCTCTCTCATCCTTCCTTCTTTCTTTTGTTCCTATTTTACCACTTTTCTCCTACTCCTGCTTATTCTTTTTCATATCTGTTCTCTTTCAGCTTTAGCCAACTTTTATCAATAACCTGACAGATCCCAGAGTGACTTTAATATCTAGAATCATGGATGAAGTCCAGTGATGACAATTACTCAGTAAATTTACAGTACCCCTCCTCAAATCCTTTTGAGAATGGAAATGTCCTAATAAGAAGGAGGATTGCAGCGAGGACTCAGCTTCTGTGGCCTAATTCTTAGATGCAGGAGGAATTTTGTATTCCCTGCTTCCTTAAATAGAAGATGTCCTGACCCACCAAAGATTGTTTAAAATGGGGGAAAAGACTGAACAAAAGGGGGAGAGAAGGAATAGATTTCATTTTTTATTCCATCATTGATATGCATCATAATTTTTCACATCTTCAGCACATGATTGCAAATATTTGCCTATAAGTCTAAGGGTCCCCAACATAATGTGTATGTCAGGACAAAGGCAATTTTTTAAAAATTGAGCTAAGTTGCATCTGGGAAACTTGGAAATCTTAACGCCTGTGCTGACAAATATCCTGACAAGTAAATACTGCACTCATTCAGTATTACATAGTGATTTCATTTGCACAAAACCTCACAATGCTCTGCCACTTCAGTCAAACGTCTGGAGCATGGGGGAAAGGAAGAACGTGTTTATCTTGATCTCCAAAAAGGGCTTTAAGGGAGAGAGCAGGCGGTATATTAGGCTGTTTTCATTGCCTGTCAGCTGTGGTAAACCTGAGCTGTCTGCGGTGTCTCTAGATAAGCAGCAGCAGCAGCAGCAGCAGAGGCCTGAGCATGGATATATGACTGCATTCATTTGTACTTCTTATGTATCTCAACGATTCTAAAGGCTACGTAGCATCTTTGGTGGAGCCTTTAACAATTGTGTCTCTGCTAATCACCGGCTTTTATGTGGTGCCCTTAATTCTTAGGTCCGCCGGCTGCAATGAATGAAGTGCTGGATGAGGCTTAAGTTTATATTGAGAATGAGTCAAGATCCTCTTTCCTCTCAGATTCAGCCCTTGTTCAGTTCTGTCAGCATGGCACTCTTCAGCAGAGGACCCGGAGGTGGAGCCTATTCCTAATATTGCATGGTACTGCTTCTCCACTTAGATCTGGAGGGCAACAAAGTGAGGCCTCAGGAGAATCACCTCTGTTTGACTCGCTCCTGTGTTTAAATGATTATTGCTGCTTGCTGGACAGATAAATTAAAAGTTTGTATCATACAGTAGAAATGTAAGAGGAATGTATTTGGGAACTGAAACACAGCAAGAAATGTGTAGGTCAAAGTTTAAAAGAGTGTTGAACGCAGCTCACCTACTTTGTGAAAATACGTTGATGAGAGCTGTTGACCCTGAGTTTTTCTGTAGAAGGTCAGTAGGGCAACCTTGAGGAAGAAAACAATGGTTCTGTCTGTGTGGGTTCTGTTCATCTTCCTAGATACCAGTGAGGGTTTGTGTAACTGTTATAGCATGATCATTTCAGAGTTAGGCGGAATGGATTTTATCCTAACCCAGATTCTGCTTCCTTGGTTGGAGCTTTTGTTGTGAAGGATTCTAAAATCATTAAAACCACTTGAGTCAGCAACGACCCCTATAAATCAGGAGCTATTGTGTGCACCCTCATTCTACTGGTGCATACTCCAAACACGTGGTCATTGAAGATGAACTGGAGGGTACTGCTTTCTCTTCACCGATTGTTAAGTAGCCATGATTGTTAGCATTTGTTTGTGATTAGTGGAGCAGTTTCATTTCTGTGCCCATCCCTACCCTACCCCCCATCTCCCAAACTAAGGCTAGTCAGAGAGTGATATTGGGATACTCTTAGTCTATTCTGTAATTTTTCTCCTTAATTTCCAAATTAAATGAATGTTCTCACATGACAAACACTTCTTTAGCTCAGAAATAATGTTCCTGGTTATGTTAAGCCCTGGTTAGGTTTCTTCTAAACATAGGAAAGGAGAGATGTAGAAATACTGCTGCCTTTTCAGAACAATGCCAAAGCATCAGAACCCAAGTTTTAATTTAGCTTGTAAAGGGAGGAGTACTCTGTTACTGAGCCTACCAAGTTTGCTTCCCATTATTTTGTAAAAATATGGGGTAGAATGGATAAGTGGCAGAGGATCACTTTTAAATGAGGAGGCAAAGACATCAGAAGAAAGTGTGTTTAAACAGCTGAGCAGTCCCTTTTTCTGAGTGTAGTTCTTCATTGATCCATTATTAATTTTGGAGATGTGTAAGATTCTAAGTGATTGGACATTATCAGGTATTAGAGATAGGAAGAAAATAGTGTTTCTGAGTAGAAAATAGCCCCAACTTTCTCTTCTGGGCAACAAGGAGTACTTGGCTCCTGACCTAATTGTGAATATCATGTTTTCAGGGTCAGCACAGTGTCTCCTTTTTTATTCCTTTTCCCCCTTTCCTGTTTTATTTTAATAATTAAAAATACTGCTGATCACACTGAATGACTTCTAGCCGAGAGGCAGTCTGTCCCAGAAGGACCAGTTGTGGACCATCGGGTTTATGACGACCATAAAACCAGAGCCAGATCAGAGCGTGGCCTCCTTAAGTGACAGGGTTTCTGCCTTTACCAGGCTCCTGCATCAATGGACTGCTTTGGATATTTGCTTTGGTTTGGATTTTTTGTTCTGTTTTGTTTCCTGATGCATGTGTGAGTGTGCATGTGTGCACACATTTAAAGATATAAATGAAACAGGTATGTAATGCCCTCTGCCTGTTAGAAAGACTAAAGCCATAAAAATAACAAACGGCGTGTATTTGCTAGAATGTCAAAGTTATGAGTTTATTTTGTAATGATGTGCTCCTGCCTTCATGAGGTAAACTGGCCGTGGCGGAGGTGTTATTAGTAATATGGACTCAGCGGAGCAGAAAGCCGAGTGACCGAGAGATCAGTGTATCAGTCAGAGAGAGGGCAAATGGAAAGAGACAGCAGGAGAATGAGAAAAGAGCCACAGTGCCTGGGCTGAGATTAAAGACGGACTGAGAGGCGGATGGGAGCTCAGTGGTCAGATACAGTCTCCCCTGTTCACGAGGCTCCTTCAAAGGAGCTGCCAGCATGTTGCTCAGCATGGGGCTGCCTGTAAAGGCTTGTTCTCTACGCTTCCTTATCAAGGAAAGCAGTAATCTGAGAGCAATTTTGCTTTCCATATTCCTTTCAGAAAAGTATCTTATGCCCTTCCTAGCTGAAGTTAAATGGAACCAAGGCCAATTGGGTCACACGGAGGTTATTACTTTGGTCACCAACTTCCTCCACCTTTGGAGGATGCTAGTGGGGGTGTTGACCCAGCATGCAGGGGAACCTCTCAAAGCTCCTAACAAGAAGGGGCAAAATGGGAATATGCAGGCAGACTTTGCTGGCCCTTAGTTAGTTACATTCTCCCCAGAGACTGAAAATGAATACAAATAGGGAAGAAATTTTGTATCATCATTATTTTTTAAAGGAGGAGAGGAAAGGAAAAATAAAAGGTAAAATACAGTAAGCACTCTACAACTGTTTAGAGCTCTCAGGGGCTACCTTAGATGACTGGCAATTACTACACACTCAGCAGTTTGCAATAGTCAGTGATCAGGCTGCCCGGCTTCCATCTGCTGGGTCAGAAAACCTCCTTCCCTGAAAGAAATTATTAACCAGTCTTTAAGGAAAAAGAAACCCTACAATTTCCAAGTCCAGGAATATCTTTTCTTCCTCTTTTTTTCTTCTTTAAAGGAAACTTTGTGGTTTCCAACTGCAGGTGCCCTTTGACCTTACAAGGGTTAAACTCCTCCAGGGATAGACCAGGGATTGAGGCCCTGAACTCCCTGGAGCCTTGGAAGGGAAGGAGGAGGGGAAGCGTGCTTGGGTATAAATCACAGCCCTGCACCCAGCACACAAAGAAAAGACTTGAAACTCAGGGGTTCATGTATGTAGCATGAGTTGCTTCAAGATTTTGCTAGCTTTAGGACTTGTGCGTGGAGGCCAGTGTTAGGTTGGTACAAAAGTAATTGTGGTTTTGCCATTAAAAGAAATGACAGAAACCACAATTACTTTTGCACCAACCTAATAAAAATCAAATATAAGGAAAAAATAATCCTTTTTAAAAATGAGGAACCTAAGCCCCCAGAGTTGCTGTAACTGAGACTTGTCACTAAATATTGTTGAAAGACAGGCATGTTACCTTTTTGTGTCTATGCACAAAGAGACTTGCACGCGATAAGGTAGCCTATGCCTCTGGGTCTCAGCCTCACCCACCACTGCAGTTTCAGCTGAGGGTGGAAGTATGCTATGCCTATCTGTGGCAGCTGGTGGAGAGAAAGGGGCTTGCTGGTTTTAAAATTGCAACCATGAATGTGATTGTTAAAAGTATTTTTTGTTTTCTAAGTTTTCTTTTTAGGAAGAAGATTCAGATAGTCCCTCAGAACAACCCATGGAGACTGGAATCTCTGTTTTGTGGAGAAAAGAACCCATTTTAGTGCAACTTGTGAAATAGACCATGCCTTTATTTCTGTAGAGACAAATGTCTTTTCTCTTGCTCATTTCTCTAGGTCCTCGGGCGGGAAGTGTACACCTCCAATAACCAGCTCGGGGGCATCCAGATCATGCACAACAATGGGGTGACCCACTGCACTGTGTGTGATGACTTTGAAGGGGTTTTCACTGTCCTGCACTGGCTGTCTTACATGCCCAAGGTGAGCCCTTCCTACCCAGCACTGACATGGCCTGCAGAGCCTGTCATTTCCGCCACAGCTCACTGCCTCTGTGTTTAAGGTCTTGTCTTTACGGTGGAGCAATTTTTTTATAAAATATTTCTCCAAAAGCTATTGATTTCTCTTTTCCTTACAGCCATATTTTGCCTTCTACCTTTAAAATGTCTTTGGATTTCATTAGTTGGGCCCCTTTCTAATGTCTTACAGCCATGGAAGCCCTCATGGCCTACCTAAGGCTCAGATCCCAGTATATTAAGGTTCCTCCTCATTGTGGGTTTTCTCCTTTGTAATAGTCATTCATTCCTCAGAGGAGCATCCCAGAAAGCATGGGCACACTGAAATCAAGAGTCAAAACACACCGCTTTGTGCCAGCCTCCTAAATGAGACTATTGACCTATACATGTTCCTTGGGCCTTGGCACATAAGTAGGATTCTTCCAGCTGAAGATTGGGACTATTGGGTGTAATTCCATATGTAGGCCCTGCTATCTTTGTCTATAGCTATTGTTGCTGAGTTGGAGTCTAGGGCTGTCATTCATTGATTGCTGTGCTCTTTCTCTTCCAATCTCCTTTTAGAGTGTGCACAGTTCAGTTCCTCTTCTGAACTCAAAGGATCCTATAGACAGAATCATCGAGTTTGTTCCCACAAAGGCCCCATATGATCCTCGATGGATGCTAGCAGGCCGTCCTCATCCAAGTATGTATATGTCTGAGGACCCCATGGTGTCTGACTCTCAAGCTTTTAGTGTTCTTTTCAATCAGTATCCAATTCCTGAACAATCGCATGTGACTAAGAAAACAGAGCTAAGTACCTGGAAATGAGAAAGACCTAAAAACCAACCCTCTGAAGAAAAAGGTGGGAAATCCTTCATGAACAAATGAAAAACAAATAAAATGAGATTTCCCAATCACCCATCGAGTCAAGTAGTGCAGTCACTAATACATTTCTTCTGTTTATTCTGTTATTGAAGCACTTATTACTTAATAGGTTCAAAGACTTTAAAACAGTTCAATATAAGCCATAAAATCATAGAATTATAGGACTGGAATCTTCGGTCATCTAATCCCTATAACCAAAAGAGATTAATCAGTTTCATTGCAGCAAATGTCTTTGAGACCCTTCAGGGTAGAATAGGACTTCACTTTCCTCAGCAAGCTCTGAGCAGCCACCCTGCAGGTGCCCTTCTTTTCTTATGGTATTGGTAATGGTATTGGTACTTGCTCAGTAATTAATAGAAGGCTACTTTGTAAGCTCATTTATTCATGAAGAGATTGTCCAGAACTTTTGATTATATAGATACATGGAGTGAGAATAAGGCCTGCCTCCAGATATATCTAATCTGTTGCTTTTTTGGGAGCTGATTTTACCTAACTTAGAAACAAAACAGGAAAAAGAAGTAACTCTGTGTACATTCTCATCTGTCAGTCCATTTGGCTGTTCTAGCAAACCTCACTTATCAGGAGGTTCTTTTGTGGAGCACCAAATCCCTCTGCTATATTTTGAAACCATTTTTTCAAACTATGTGAGGAAGTGTTTGTTCTTTTTTGCATGTTTATCGCAACGATTGCAAAGAAAGGCTATATATAAAAGTAGAAGAGATTGCAGAAGGTATTTTATGAAGTGTAAAAGTCATTGTGATTTTGCTGAAAGAGAGGTCTTCATAAGGAAGATCGTATAAACCTTTGTAGGTACCCACTATAAGCCAGGTGGGACTGTAAAGCACTTCCATATATGTTATCTTATTTGCACTTACAACCTCTCATAGGTAAAGAGAGATAACTTTTTTTTTTTTTTTTTTTTTTTTTTGAGACAGAGTCTCGCTCTGTGGCCCAGGCTGGAGTGCAGTGGCTGGATCTCAGCTCACTGCAAGCTCCGCTTCCCGGGTTTACGCCATTCTCCTGCCTCAGCCTCCCGAGTAGCTGGGACTACAGGCGCCCACCATCTCGCCCGGCTAGGTTTTTGTATTTTTTTAGTAGAGACAGGGTTTCACCGGGTTAGCCAGGATGGTCTCGATCTCCTGACCTCGTGATCCGCCCGTCTCGGCCTCCCAAAGTGCTGGGATTACAGGATTGAGCCACGGCGCCCGGCCGAGAGATAACCATTTTACAAAAATCAGAGAAGTTGAGTGATTTGTACAAGGTCACATAGCTATTACATAGCTATTATATTGTTTTTCTAAATATCTACATTAGGCTTTCTATTGTATAAAAACATGAGAGAAGTGTTTATTTTAATTTATAACTTTACCTGTTGTCTTTAGTGCCTTTTCTTGTTAATTTTAATAAAACTAAATAGTTTTTCTTACATAGCCTGGAAAATCACCATACTAATCTTTTCCCTGCTGTTTCTTTTTTTTTTTTTTTTTTTTTTTTGAGATGGAGTTTTGCTCTTGTCCTCCAGGCTGGAGTACAATGGCGTGGTATCAGCTCACTGCAACCTCTGCTTCTATTTACCCCTTCTTTTTGTACCATGATTATGATAAAAACTATGAGCCTAAGATTACGTGTCAGCCTTTTTTTTTTTTTTTTGAGACAGAGTCTTGCTCTGTCACCAGGCTGGAGTGCAGTGGCGCAATCTCAGCTCACTGCAACCTCCGCCTCCCAGGTTCAAGTGATTCTCCTGCTTCAGCCTCCCAAGCAGCTGAGACTAAAGGTGTGCGCCACCACACCCAGCTAATTTTTGTAATTTTAGTAGAGACAGGGTTTCACCATGTTGTCCAAGATGGTCTCCATCTCTTGACCTCACGATCCACCCACCTCCCAAAGTGCTGGGATTATAGGGATAAGCCACCACGCCTGACCACCTGTCAGTCTTAAAATGCAGGACTTTTCTGGGAATGAAGTGAGCCTCTTCACTTCTAGAATTTGGAACCAGACTTAGTGAGTGTTTTCCTGGGAAATACGGGAAGTCATCTTAGCTGGCTTCTAAGGTTCTGCATCGGAACTGGGTAGGATCTACTCTCTGGGGACTGTGAAGCACAACTACAATAGTCAGTGACTCCTCCCACCCCTAGCAGCAGGGTTTTAAACAAAGAAAACATTTCCATCTTGAAGTTACTTCAGTAGTTCCAAATCCCTGTTATTAAAGTGAGAATTAGAAAATGATCCAAGGATATAAAGTTAAAATTCAGTATTCTGATGAACGTAGAAATTTGGTTTAGAACCTTCACCAAAATTTGAGCCCTTCCTTCATGGGTGAACAAAAGTATGTGTGTGTATGTGGGCATTATCCTGGCCATTATTAATGAGATCCACAGAATAAAATGAAATTTGTGATAAACTAAGTTTTCTGTTTTTTGGATAATATTTTTTCATTGACTCCCTAGTAATTCATCCTGCTGTCTATGTGCAGCTAACACTCGCTCCCAAATCGAGTGACTTCAGATTTTAATTTAGTGGAAGCGTTAAAGAAAGCAGATGATTCCCTGTGATAAGTTAAAGCAGATATCTTTTAGGTGAAAAGTTAAAGTCATTTATCAGAGGAGATAGTGCTGTGATATTCTTCAAACTGACGCCCAACACAAGACCAGAATCTAAACGATCGGCTTTGGGCTCACGGATGGAGAGATAATTTTGAAATGGATGATCACATTTTACACTGGGGCCATAGAGGCAAGGAATGTAGAACACAGTAATTACAAGTTTAGTCTTGATAAAACACTCTCCATCCTATTTAAGTCAGCAGAGGTTAGCTTGCTCAGATCTCCACTTTTAATTGGTTTTGGACTTGGGTTTTTAGCGGGTGGAGGGCCATGTTCAAATTAGAAGAATCACTAAAACCGTGAGCTGAGAGGGCAAACCAGGAAACACTTATTTGCAGAAGCTTTTACGGGGCTTTGGTCAAACATTCATACCTGTGGAACAAGTTTTTTTCTTAAACTAATAGGTTGAAAATTTTGGGTCTTGCCAGTGAAGGAAATTCCATGTGCAAGGAAGATTAATGGCATTAAGTATGTGCATCTTAACCATTGTATTTTTACTACCTGTCAAGAATATGTGGCCCTTTTTTGTAGTAAGATTATACTTTATCAGCTGTTTAATAAAGTAGATATATCTTGTTGCTTTTGTAGCAGAGAAACTGAGTTCCTATTTTTCCCTCCAAATTTGGATCCTTATCTGATCATTAATACTTATTGTTTGGTTGTTTTCAGCCTTTGGTTAAAAGAAAGTCAGTGGAATCAAACAAAATTGTAGGGCAAGTTTTAAAATAGAAATAGACATTTTGAAAATATCTTTAATGACTTGACTGCCTTTTGACAAATATTTGTAGTGTCTTGAAGAAAGTCAAGTTATTTATTTAAAAACATGCAATCTCTCTCTGCTAGCTGAACCCCGCCGTTTAACAATAAATGATGCTTTGCTGATAAATGATTCTTTTTATGCAGACTAGCAAATGAAATAGAAGATGATGTCTGAAGGCAGATGAACATTCAGCTGCCTAATGCTTCCATCTATTATAATTTGGTTAAAAACAACAAACTCCCCAAAATAATCCCCCAAACCACCTTAAATTCGTCAGTTCCAGTGCATTGTCAATGGATTCACTGTCCTTATTCTCTGTTTTCTTTCTTTCCCTTCTGTAGCCCAAAAAGGTCAATGGTTGAGTGGCTTTTTTGACTATGGATCTTTCTCAGAGATTATGCAGCCCTGGGCACAGACTGTGGTGGTTGGTAGAGCCAGGTAAGAGCTCTTTTGTTTTGGCAGTTCTTTTTCCTCCCAATTAAAAATAAGAAAGAAAGAGCCATGGCTATGTAGATATATACCAATAATGTTCTCTTTGTCTGAACTGTCTAAGAATATTGGATTATAGCCATGCCCAAGGCAGAATAATTGGAGTGCTGGTTCTCAATTGCCATTTTGTGTGTCACTCCAATGATGCATTTAATCTGAAGGCTAATTTTGACAACATTTCCTTTTTATAATGTTTCAGGAAAAACACTTTAGGAGCCGTAAAGCCCAACTACAATAGCCAGAGCCCACCAATGACTTTCCCTCTCCCAAAGACAATTTTCGTTCAGGAATAGGTGACAACTGATTCAGAGACTCATCTGCTTTTCTAGAAGTGTAACTGGAAAGAGGCTCTTCATGGCACCGAGATTATTTAAGTGACAAATGTACTATATTAGATTATAATCAGATTTGAATTGCCAAAAAAAAAAAAAAGAGAAGTTTACCTGAAACAGGAGTAAAATAAGCTGAAATAGGTTGCCAGAATACCTATATTTTTCAAGTGGGAAATTGAAGTTTCTATTAAATTTTAATACCCATTCTAAGAAGTGCTTCACTCAACAGCAAGCTCTGCGCAAAATAATCTGTAGCGCTTGCTATAACGAGCTATAACAAGCACCTGCCACGACTGATCTTAATCTACTTCTGCACTGCAGAGACATGCTGCTGAGGGACCGCATCTGGAGCTCACCTTCCTCTGGGGGCAATCCGTTTTTCTTATCTTGGTGAAAAGTGGCACCTGCTCAAGATTCTCAAACATGCCACATTGGGTTGAGATTTAGATTCTAGCCTTGAAAATAATTCTAGGCTCTGTGGTTCTCTCAGTACAGCAGGTCAGCACGCCTCCATGCTGCCTGTGACAAGAATCCATCAGAGGGCAAATCCCACAGACAGGGTCTTCCTCTGTGACTCTCAATAGGATTCTGGCCTGGAGTCAGCTCAGACTGAATGTCCCAGAGCCTACCTGTCTGTTTTCTTTAAAGTCTCAGGTCTTTTATCTCACCCCAGGCTTCTCAGTCCCAGTGAGAAGTATTCTCTGTGCCTGGTAAAATTCCCACTGGGGAGCTGAAAGTAGGAGATGCACTGGAGCGAGAACCCTGATACTCAGCTTCTGTATCAGCTTGTTAGATTCCTCCTGGCACACTAAGACCAACTTTTTTGAGATTTGTCTCATCTATTCTGCTTCAATTTTCCTGTCTGTGAAAAAAACATGACAGATTTTAAGTCTCAGAAAGCCAAACCTTTGTTAAGTTCTTTAAGATACTCCCGTGGGAAATAAGAGAATAATACTTTACACTTATGATTAGAAGAATAGGGACTGCTTTGCGACCAAGATCAGTCAAGCTTGGCTTTGGTTAGCTCTGCCATTGTTTATTGCAGCACTCACTCTGACTTTCTCCTTTCTTTCCATCTGACGAGTTCTGAGCTTCTTACTCCAAACACATACACATGCTCACAAGTATATAAAACACAAATGGAGCTCTAGCTTCTTTCAAAAGCAATGGCATTTCAAGAAATAAATATAAATGTATTCTTCTGGGATTGTTACTGTAAGTGCTGCCAAAACTCATCTTTGGTATGTATGTTTGGAATATGTGTGCTATTGGCTGTAAATTGTCTTTTATTATTCCATGGCACCTTGTCCAGGGACACACTATAAAACAAGATGTAGCATCTTCATGTGCTAGCCTGATAAAATTTATATGAAGTATAATAGAAAACAGAAGTTGTTCTGAGCTGTTTTCAAGTCCAATAAATAACTGTAATACTCGGATAAAGATGTTCTTTATTAGGTCACATGGGCCCTAATATATAAGTTATAAGTTACCGATTTAGGGTGGCTTTTGCAATTACAAGTTTCCAGTCGGATTATTAATCATTGTGAACAGAAATATTTCTAAACCCTCCTGTGTACCTCCTGCTCGTTGTCTGGTTGTCTAGAGGGCTTTTGATTCTGATTCAGTGCAGGCAAGTGACAAGGGGGTGGGTGGTCTCCACTCAGGCCCTTGTCAGGCCTCTTGTGATGACAGGAATCCATTTTCAGTAGCCAATTTAACAACCAAAGGCCATCCGTCATGGAAAAGTTTGTTATGGAGATGCTGTGGGGAATGAGAGACTATAACCCATCCCAGCCCCAACCCCAAGGAATGCAACAGTGAGAATGAAGACTGAATCACATTTTCCAGAGTAAAGACTCACCCTATACTTTGTTTTGCTCTTTGATTTTTCCTAAAAAATCTTTATGAGGACCAAATTGGGAGGTCATAGTGGAGTATAAGGTGCGGAGGCTTTGAGCTCCTAAACAGTTTTTTAAATTAACATAGCTTTGAGATTAAATGTATACTTCTAATATAGATTTCACGAGGATTACTACTAAAAATTATCCTCGTCCCATTGGTCTTTTCCAAGAAAGGAGAAAGTTAAGGGCTTGTTGATCCACTTCTCTACTCTTGGCGTGTATTTTTCATCATTCTCATAACATGCCTACATATCCCTATCCACACACCCAATAGTAAGACCTATTGTACCCTCAAATCTTATCTGGAACCACATTATTAATATTCCATAGAAAATTACAACTCCATTTCAGCAAGGTCAGCCCTCATTAAAAGTTACTGAAAGTCTCAGATTCCTACTGCCTTTCAGACCATTTCCTACCATCTTCACCAAGGAGATGCTCTAGAGTGAACTGAGAAGTTTCATTTGGCAGCTACAGAGGTAGGGATGTGTATATGTGCTAGGCTGTTGAGTCTAAATGCAGAGGTTCCCCTAGAACAGCCCTTGGTTGAATCGATCTTGTGTTGGGACATTTCCGAATAGAAGTGATTCTGAGGGTGGTTTCCCACCATATTTAGAGAGTAAATATCAAATCCATAGCGTCTCACATTTAACTCGTAGAAGAATCAGATTCCCCCTGCTCTCTGTGTTTGTTTCTAGTTTTTTCCCCAATGTCTTGATGTGGAATTGGAAAACAAATGGCTAGCTATAATGGTAACATACATTGGGTTCTTATGTGGCTCATTTTTTATCAGGCTAGGAGGAATACCTGTGGGAGTTGTTGCTGTAGAAACCCGAACAGTAGAGCTAAGTATCCCAGCTGATCCAGCAAACTTGGATTCTGAAGCCAAGGTAGGCTACTCAAGTACACTGTGAGCCTGTGCTTGGAGGGTTTTTCTCTTTGCAGTGCCTGTGGATACATCAGGAGCATTGCAAACCATCAGTTTTAGAGGGAAGGGCATCAGCAGCCTTGAATGATTTTAGAACATCATGTGCTCACTTTTTTTTTTTTTTTTTTTTTTGAGACGGAGTCTCGCTCTGTCGCCCAGGCTGGAGTGCAGTGGCCAGATCTCAGCTCACTGCAAGCTCCGCCTCCCGGGTTCACGCCATTCTCCTGCCTCAGCCTCCCGAGTAGCTGGGACTACAGGCGTCCGCCACATCGCCCGGCTAGTTTTTTGTTATTTTTTAGTAGAGACGGGGTTTCACCATGTTAGCCAGGATGGTCTCGATCTCCTGACCTCGTGATCCACCCGTCTCGGCCTCCCAAAGTGCTGGGATTACAGGCTTGAGCCACCGCGCCCGGCCTTAGAACATCATGTGCTCACTTTTAAGATAAGTCTAGATGGACTAGAAGCTAAATTCTGCCTCAAAAATTAAATAAGTCTTTACAGTAGTCTTCTTGATGCTAGAAAACAGTATACTTTTGTTGGGGAGATGGTCTTCCAGAAAGGCAGCTGAAATAATACTGAAGGCTCTTTGGTCCCCGATTCTTTGAGTATACACATGGAAGAGCTACAACTAGAGTTAATGGTGAAGTCTTGCCCTAATGCAAAGCGCGAACACCACAGCCTTTTTTTTTTTTTTTTTGAGACATGGTTCGTGGCCCAGGCTGGAGTGCAGTGGTGTAATTTTGACTCACTGCAGCCTCGACCTCCTGTGCTCAAGGGATCCTCCCACCTTGGCCTCCCAAAGTGTTGGGATGAGCCACTGTGCCTGGTCCCATTTTTTTTTTTAAGGATGGATTACATTTTCACATCCTGACACCATTCAGAAAGTGAGGGGTCAGGGAGGCCAGGGAGGAGGCTATTCAGCAGTGTGACATCAAGTGTCTATTGATTAGCTACAGTACAGGAAAATGCTATACTAAGCACAAAGGCGAAAGGACTGGGAGACTATGTACAATTGACTTGCTTTAACGAGTAGCACAATGGGGCCATTTTAAGTAGCTTTTGAGAAACCTAGAACAAGGGTCCTTAGGACTGCATTCTTCCCTTTTGACTACAGAGTTGTTATAATCAGGACTTAAAAAGAATAGTATTTAACAAGGTCAAAGATCCAGGATCCTTTCTTCTTTTTTACTCCAAACATGATGATCTGATGAACAGTAGTTTTTGTTGGTCTGATTTTTAGTTTTCAGTTTTAAATAAGTAAAATCTTGTTCACCTTGGAGAGATTTCCCCCTGGAGCTGTGTTGTTAATTGTGTCTTCTTTGACTTTTCCCAATAGATAATCCAGCAGGCTGGCCAGGTTTGGTTCCCAGATTCTGCGTTTAAGACGTATCAGGCCATCAAGGACTTCAACCGGGAAGGGCTGCCTCTGATGGTCTTTGCCAACTGGAGAGGCTTCTCTGGTGGAATGAAAGGTGACTGGCCTGCCTGTGGGCTGGAGGGGCATCACTGATTACTGGGCACTCTGCAGCAGAGGGAGTGTGTAGGTTCAGCAGAATCTGTGGGTGTCCTAATAGCCTAGGCTTTTTGGGGATTCTGCCCTCTCTGAGACATCTTTTGAGTTGCAACTTGAATGGAAAAAAGTACACTTTATAATTTATAATTCCATACACAATTTCAGAATAATCTACTACTAGTGTTATTGAGGTGACCTACTGTTGTGGATTTAGCTCCAGTACTGAATTTGAAAATGAACAAATTCAGTACCGGAGGCTGTTCTTTGTGGCAATTTGTGCTGTTGTATTATTATATAACAACAGCCCTGAGCCTGTGGCTCCAGCATATTAGACCATTATTATAAAGGCTCTACTCCATGCTATGGGAATTGCTAAGTAATTAGGCAGCCAGTATCACCATTTACGGAGAATCCTTAATGTGTAGAGCAACTGTGGACACTACAGGGAGAGCCCAAGGAAACACCACCTCTTATAGTAGTGAAGCTCTCTCTCTCGTGGCCAGAGAATTCATGGCCATGCTAAGCCAGAGACTACATACCTGGAGGGCATGAGAGTATGCTAAGTATAAATTCCATCTGTCTTGGGGAGAATTTGGGGTTCTAAAGCAATAGGATAGGGCCAGGCATGGTGGATCACCTGAGGTCAGGAGTTCGAGACCAGCCTGTCCAACATAGTGAAACCTTGTCTCTACTAAAAATACAAAATTAGCCAGTTGTGGTGGTGCATGCCTATAATCCCAGCTACTTGGGAGGCTGAGGCAGGAGAATCACTTGAACCCGGGAGGTGGAGGTTGCAGTGAGCCGAGATTGCACCACTGCGCTCCAGCCTAGGCAGCAGAGGAAGACTCCATCTCAAAGAAAAGAAAAGAAAATGCTTAGGGACGTACAAAATGTGAAACAAGGAACTCTCAATAGGGCACTTAAAAATAGCTTAGGGTGGAAGCACCCCCAGCCTGTGAGGGAGGAAAAGCCTGGGGAAACTACCAGATGGTCAGTTTTGTGGCAAGAGGGATTTGAAATTTTTGCCGACAATGTTTCCTTACTTGTCTAGGAAGAGCCCTGTATGGCCAGGCCTCGTTGGCAAAATGTAGACTAGGTTGATTTTGTGTGTGTGTGTGTGTGTGTGTTTGTGTTTGGTTTTTTTTTTTTTTTTTTTGGTTGAAAAGTTTACCTTTGCCTATATTTGCTGGAGAACTACCATATTTTATACTTTTCTTGGGGGAGACTTGGACTATACATCCAAATTAATGATTGTATATATTTTTTAGATTATCACGGTGAATTATTTTTTGACCAAGATAATAAATTAGCAGAAATACCATGAGAAATTGAGAGTATACGGTTAAGTCAATCCTACACATTTTTATTGAGTTCTGTGTGTTAGGAACGATGCTAGCCACTTCAGAGAACAAAAATAAGTCAAAATAAGTCAGAAACAGACATTGCCTCACAGAAACAAGAGAAATGTCTTGAGCAAAATGATAAAGCCATAGTGTATAAACAAAATACCAGGATGTCCAAAAGAAGATGGTAGTTGTATAACAAAGGGTAGGGGGACCTGAAACCCCCTCATTCATATATATATGAGGTTCATTCAGCATTAGATTTCACTTGATCCCACATTCCTTGGCTCTAGTATTTTTGTCGAGACCTGGGAGAGAATGCTATGCTATTACTCCTTACTTACCTCTTTGTGGGGGGCCCATTGAGAATGTACTCTTTCTGATATTACTTTGGAGTGTCACCCTGGATATTTTATCCTAACTGAAGTTCAGAGTTCAAAAGTTTCCAATGTAGCAATTCTAGGAAAAGCTTCAATTCTGCTACATATTTTGGCTCAGGCACAGATTGGCTGCCACGCTGTAACAATAAGAACAACAACAATTAAGGTTCATTGAGCTCTTTTCACCAGAAACTTGTGCTAACAATTTTACATGTATTATCTTACATAATCATCACAACAAGCTCCTCTAAGGGGTAGGTTATATTGTTATCCACATTTTACATAAATTAAGATTTATGTAAATTAGGTTAAGTAAATTTCCCAAGCTCATTCAGCTAAAAAATGGCAGAGTTGGGAAAGGAAGGTGGATCTGTCTGACTCCCTGTAACACAGTTGGCTGATTTAGAGCCTAAGACCAGAACTAGATCTACTAGAATATCCCTATAACAGAATGTCAAGGTTCCTGAAAAAGTTATTATCCTACCTACTTCCCCTCTACTTTGGGGGTGTCCTTGGTTATTGTGAAAAGAAATTTCAAGAGCTCAGAAATGAGTTCATTTTTTATTGTGGTAAAATATACATAATATTTATCATTTTAATTATTTGTAAGTGTACAATTCAGTGGCATTAAATACATTCACAGTGTTGTGTAACTATCAAACTTTTCATCATCCTCAACATAAACTCTATACCCCTTACACAATAAGTACCCATTCCTTTCTCCCCGCTGCCCTTGGTCTGAAATGAGTTTTTGGCCTGATATATAGACCAGGGCAAGTTCTGTCTTCTTAATTTTGGTGCTGATGCATCCTTTTACACCTCGCATAAGACAAATAAGATTTAGGGAAGATAGAGATCCCTGTGAAGGTAGGAGGGGGAGGAACAGTGCCTTTCATATTTACATACAGGTCAGGGTGTTGTCTACGTATTATCTCATGTAAAGGGACCTAAACTGAGGGCCTCTTGTCATTCTTCACATCCCTTGGGGAGATGTTTGCAGTTTTGGTTTCAATACTGACTGGGGATTATGCAGGGAGGGAAAATAAACAATTATGCCATCCCTCAGTGCACACAAACACACAGCCAGGAGCCGACTGCACTGTGGGTAAAATGACTCCAAAATTGTGTGTAATGAGTAGGAAAAGATTAGAGACAGCTCTTGCTATGCTGAAAATTGACATTAGTGGAGGGGGAAAAAAAAAACTCTTTACTAGTCGGCCTAGGAGGTCTAATTCGAGCAGTAAAAATATAAATAAATAAATAAAAGCATGTCAAGATGGTATTGGTGCTTTTTTTCCAATGAGCTCTATCTGGCCGGAAGGCTATTCAGCATAATGCAAAATTAAATTATAAAAACTGGCTGAATATTTAGATGGAAGAGCCATTTGGAAGCAGTTTATTTAGACGAACCGGCAATGACCCACAACAGGGAGACATCAAGCGTGAAATTTACTAGAAATTAGCACCAGGGTCCCAGCCTCAGCATGAATAGCTTGATAGGATGCAAATCCCAGTGATATTAAGCTGCCTCACTGCTGGTGCTACAGGGTCACTCTCAGTTGGCTTTTCATGTTATACTTATTATTTTTTCCTGGGACAGGTTATAAATAACAATAAAAAAAACATTTATTGAAAACTTTAACCGGAATGAAAGTCTATTTTAAAGTCTCTGATTACTTGGATGTTGAAATACAGTGTCAGCCGATCAAAATGAACTAAGGAGAGACATTATGTATATGTAGCTTGTGTATGGCTAATGTTTACCTTCAGTTTCTAACAGATAATCTTGCCCAAGCCAGTAAGATCTGTTTCGTTTTCAAGAGTGTGGGACACTGTGGAAACACTCTGCCACCCTGTTCCCTTGTTTGATACACATGGTTGCCACAGTTTATCCATGTTTATAACAATAAAAGCCCTAGGCAGGGTTGGTGCCTAGGTGCTGAGAGCACACTGCAAAGGTTGTGTGTGATCACCATTCATGCAGATGTGCTTGGCCCAGCATGCTAGAAAACTCCAAGCTCCCGCCTCTCCAGTGAAGAACCTATCAGTATTTTCCATTCCCAGTTGCGTTTCTCAGGGCCTGAGAATTGACAGCATATGCATAGCTTTAAAATTCTGTAGACTGATTTCTAACCTAAACCCTTGGGGGATCACCCCTCCCCTGCTGCTCTTGGCTGTGCTTTTGCTCTGTCTCTTAAATATGAAGGGATTTCAGACAATTGTGTGTCAGATTGTTGCCAAGTGTTTCAACCTGCCTTTCAAAATATGTGGTTTGGGGCAGCTGCAGTTAGTCTGAGCATGTTGATTACAGAGTTTATTTGTGTGTTTGTTGATATTTTAATAGCCTGCTTTTTGGGTGTTTTGATGTTTGGGCTGTGGGTCTGTAGGTGTTCCAAGTTAGATGGAGGCAATATATTAGTCCCAAACATGTGAGCTTTAACAAACCCTGATGCTCCTTTCCTACCCACAGTCTTGGGGCTGAAAAATATTTGTTTGGCAGTCAGATCCAAGCCTCACACAGGCTGGTAGTGTTATCAGTATAGTTTTGAACGTTTCTGAACACAGGAAATCCAGCAACCGTTGGGAATATTCAATCATGTATTCAAGTCTCTTTTTCTGGTTTTATTTTACTCATCATATTAGATGTTGGAAAGCAGAGTACTTTCCAACAGTCTCATGCTGTCTCTCCTAGCAGTAAGAATGAAGTAGTAGAGGCCGGGCACAGTGGCTCACACCTGTAATCCCAACACTTTGGAAGGCCGAGGTGGGTGGATGGCTTGAGCTCAGTGAGACCAATCTGGGCAACATGGTGAAACCCCGTCTCTACAAAAAATACAAAAATTAGATGCGCATGGTGGCACACACATGTAGTCTCAGCTACTTGGGGTGCTGATGGAGGAGGGTCGCCTGAACCCAGGAGGCAGAGGTTGCAGTGAGCTGAGGTTGTGCCACTGCACTCCAGCCTGGGTGACACAGTGAGACCCTGGCACCCTGCTCCCCACCTCAAAAAAAAAAAAAAAAAAAAAAAGAATGAAGTAGTAGAATGTGCACATTAGGGCCAACAAGATCTAGATTTGAGTCTTATCTCCACCACTCACTCTTATTTAACTAAGCCTCAGTTTACTCACCTGCAACTTGGATATATAAATAAGATGATGTTCTGATGATTAAATGATTTATATGTGTGTATATATAATCATGTTCCCTGGTACGCTGGTACGCCATGATGATGACAAAAAGCAGCCCACGTCCATTTCATAAAAGTAAAAATCGCACACACACACTCATCTTCATTCGAAACTGTTTGCATATACCAAAAATCTAGTATTTTTTAAAACAGATGAATGAAAATACATTTTAAATAAAGTCTCCCCCTTTTGGGGATGTCAATCTGTTAATTATAATACAGAGATAGATTTTGTTATTGCTAAGTCTTTAACAAGAAGTAGTGAGTAAAAGAGCTGGAAACTTTGTCTTCACTTACCTCTAACTTTTTTTTTCTTTTTCAGGTAGAATGACTTTTTGTGCTGTCTTTTATTGCTTTATTTTCTCCTTTTATCTATACCTTCCATTTCCTCTCTTTGCATGATATCGTTGAGGGACACTCTTTTCTGTTACTTGTTCTGAGACTGTACTCTTGGCAGCACTGAAAAATGTACTGCTAATTACACAATTATTTTATTATGTAGCACTGGTTGAAATATCCACTAAAGAATTAATTTAGTTAAAATAATTTGAACTGAGCAATTATTTTCATAACCACAGAATTAGCGTAAAGCGCTTAAAGTCCTTTATTCCCTGCTCTTCATACAGCAGTTGTGTAATTAGCAGTAAATTTTTTTGGTCTTAGCTTTTCTCCCAAAGGAATAAATGTCTTCACTCTGATCATATACATGGAGTATATAATCATACACATTCCACATAGAATAGGGAGTGTTTTCTGGGGCAACTTGGAATTTCTGAAGTATTCACAGACACACCAGGTTGGGGCAGTGGAGCATATGCCTTGCAGTGAACTATGCTCACTGATGGTTTGTATATTAAGCCATTTTTACTTTGGAGAAGGTGGCAGTTTAATTTACCAGTAACTACAATGAAAGCAATTTCTATTTGGTTTGCTCTTAACTTCCTGAAAAATGCTTCTTTGCCTTGGATTCCCAGAATTGATTTATTCCAAATTGAGATCCTCTCCTTGATAAGAAAGTTTGAACTCAGTTGAACCTGTTATTTGGTATTTAGAAAGGATCCATTGTGGCTCCACTGAAGTACTCATTAAACATCTGGACTCATAAACCTAAAACTTTAGCAATGGACTTCAGTGAGCTGGGAAATGAGAAGTCCGTAAAAAGTTGGGAAATAAATAACTGATCCAGTTTTCCAGGGACTCACTTTATGTATACATCATGGGTCCTTTTCTTCAGGCTGCTCCTGGCTTTGGAGGAATTACAAAATGTACTTTTTTTTTTTTTTTTTTTTTTTTTTAAGGCAGGTCTCGCTCTGTTACCCACACTGGAGTGCAGCAGCATGATCACAGCTCACTGCAGGTCTCAGCCTCCTAGGCTCAAGTGATCCTGCCACCTCACCCTCTGGGGTTGCTGCTGGGACTATGGGAATGTGCCACCATGTTTTGCTAATTTTTTTTATTTTTTGTAGAGATAGGATCCCTCTCTATTGGTCTTGAACTCCTGGGCTCAAGCGGTCCTCCCACCTCAGTCTCCCAAAGAGCTGTGATTATAGGTGTGAGCTACCATGCCCAGTCTACAAAACATACTCTTTAGCAGAATGAAGAGGTGGCTCTTCTCTTGTTTTTTGTTTATTTTGTTTTATGTTGTTTTTGATACAGAGTCTTGTTCTGTCACCCATGCTAAAGTGCAGTGGCAAGATCATGGCTCCCTGTAGCCTCGACCTCTTGGGCTCAAGTGATCCTCCCACCTCAGCCAAGTAACTGGGACTGCAGGCATGTACCATCATGCCCAGCTAATTTTTTATTATTTGTAGAGACGGGTTCTCACTATGTTGCCCTGGTTGGGTCTCTTCTTCTCATGTGGCTGTGTAGTATTTCCTAAATATTTTTTAAAATTTTCTGTCACTGATACCGTATAAAAATGCAACTGTTAATTTGTTTTTCTTTCTCATTATATTATTTTCAGAGTATATAATTAATTCATTCAGCATTAATTCATTCAGCAGATATTTGTTGAGCACTAACTATGTTCAGGCACTGGGCAGGGCTATTGGGATACCAAGATGAAAAATAGTTTTTGAAGATAAAATTTTTAAAGGATCAATTTCCATTAGCTGCACATTTGAAGAGCTCATCCTATGCTAAGCCTCATGAGAAGAACTGAAAAGAGGTAGAATAGTTCCTTCCTTTAGAAAACTTAATGTAGTGGGAGAGCACATATTGACATGAAAAATACTCAACATTTGTAGAGCAAATGTGAATTAATGTGGTGAAACCTGAGTACAGAAATTCAGACAGGATATGAAATGGAAAGGCAATCTGGAAGACGTACACACTGTATCTTGTGAAAGACAGTGCATCTCTCTGTTGCTGTCTTGAGATTTTGAAGATCCTCTGGAGTCTTGAATGGGATACAGGTCGATACTCCCTTCAGTCTTTAGGGTGACCAAACAGGAGGCATAGTATGAGGAGGCTATTCGTGGCCAGAGGTCCTGAACAGTGTTTAAAAGTACTGCTTTGAGGAAGAGAAATTTCATGATTTCTAATTTGTCTCATTCTCCATAGATATGTACGACCAAGTGCTGAAGTTTGGTGCTTACATTGTGGACGGCTTGAGGGAGTGCTCCCAGCCTGTGCTGGTTTACATTCCTCCCCAGGCTGAGCTGCGGGGCGGCTCCTGGGTAGTGATTGACTCCTCCATCAATCCCCGGCACATGGAGATGTATGCTGACCGAGAAAGCAGGTAGCGTGCCTTCCGTATTTCCATTCACTGTAGCTTTAGGGACACTGTAGCTGTTGGTTTCCTCCTGGAGAATGGTGTAGCCATGGCACTACAGCACCACATCCTGTGATTCCAAACCAAAGCTTTTTCCTTCCATTAGAGTCCAGGTCCTCACTCTAGCATTTTAGGAAGCTGAAGACCATGGTGTTTGTAGCACCCAAAAAAACTGCAAGGGAGAACCTCAGGCTTGTTGGGAGGCAGTACCTGAAACTGCTTAAATAAAACAGATCTAATCTGGCATCCTTTCACAGTCTGTTCTCAGCTTTCCTAAGTAAACTTCAAAACATATTTCTTTGACATTTTCCTAGCAAACTCCTACCTCCAGTCGTTTTAGTGGACCGCCCACTTCTCTCTTGTCTCCCCAAATTCAGCCTTCTTTGTCAAAGGCTGCTTAGGAGAGTCCAGTAGTTTCACTGTGAAACCTCTAGGCTAAGAGGCTTATTATTTACATTCTGTACTTAGGGGTTTATTATTTTTTAAGTCCTAAACTCATCTGATACCAGATCAGAGACAATTCCTCTACAGACTTTGGAATCAGACTGTCTGGTTTCAAATCCAGTTCTGCCTCTTGTTATATTTGGACGAGTCTCATAACTTCCTAAACCGTAGTTTTCTCATCTGTAAAATGGGAATAATCACAGAACCTTACTACATAGTAGATGGAGACTGGGCATAGGATTGTTGTAAGGATTTACATGTAAGTGATTAGAACAGTGCCATGTACATAGTAAACATTAGCTATATTTTTTTAAACTAGAAAGCTATGGGGTTTTTTTTTTAAAAGATGTTTAGGGCAAAGTTTCCGGGGATTGAACATCATTAGTATGCACTAAAAGTAACCCTGAGACCTTTGACTCTGCTCATTTCCATATCACTGGGCAGAATGTTTTACTTCCTACTTGGCCTGGCTTAGTGTGTCTGATCAGTGTCCTACAAGCAGACTGAGAGCTGTGGTATTGGTGAGATAGATAGATAGATAGTATTGATGAAGCATTGCCCTTCATCACTGTACATCCTACGTGATGGAGGTGATTCCCCTGTCACTGTGCCTACAGCATTTTTTTTTCCCATGGAAAATAATGTGATTCCTGTTACTCTTACCAGCTGTAGGTGGTGGAATCTGTATTCTTCTCCCTTTGAAATGGAAGTTGACTAGTGTGGTAATGAGAATTACTTTAAATACTTTTTGCCAGGCCTTTCTCATACCTCACTTAGACACTTCTCTGGCGCCTACTATTCTCCCTGGGGAGATGTCTGTTAACCATAGGTGGGCAAAACCATAATGAAGCTATTTCTTGGTCCACAAATTGTAACTGGCCTCATTTTGTTGTCTCCTTCCTTTAAAGTACCTCTATTTCTGTTTTGTTTTCTTTCTTTCTGATCCAGGGGATCTGTTCTGGAGCCAGAAGGGACAGTAGAAATCAAATTCCGCAGAAAGGATCTGGTGAAAACCATGCGTCGGGTGGACCCAGTCTACATCCACTTGGCTGAGCGATTGGGTATGTCTGCTTGTCCTCCTGGCAAATCAATGAGCCATTCAGCTGATTTGTAATGAGTGCATTCATAGGCCAGGGGAGGAGGCACTGAAGCATTTGATCAAATTCATGATAATCTTTATTTACTGTCCTCTATATGGTAAAAACCCTGGTAGAATGAAATAGTGTGTATAATAGGGAAAGTGAGCCCTAAAAAAGCAAAAGTCACCTGATTTTTTTTCCTGATATTTCCTTAGAGTGCAAAAAGCCCGTCTTTCTAAGATGTCCTTGTAGAGAATGAGTAGCTAGAGTTGCTGCTGGGGGCAGGCCTCACCAGACAGAGAATATGCTAGATCTAAATATGTCCTGTTTCTACTTGTTTCTTTGGACAGCTCACTTCATTTCTGAGAGATGGGATAGAAAAGCAGGAGTCTTTACCCAGGCGGTGTCCAGGGGTCATCCTGAGCTAGAGAAATAGAAGTAAAGATTGCGCACTGTGTGCTTCCAAACAGTAACTGCAGCCAGAATAGCCCTGAGAGCAGGCGTGCTTAATGCTTCCAGCCATTACTCTCTTGCTCATTTGTTTTCAGAGCTTTTGGAAGCCACTTGCGATTTGAACATAGGACTAAACCATGGGAGTCCTGTGTTGAGTCCAGAGTCTAAATGAGTTTCAGATTCTTTTAAAACACTGATTTTCTGCCCAGGTCTCCCATTGAGCTGCTTGCTATGTTAGTAAAGATAATTGCTCGAGGTTCTTTTGTCGGTTGGTTTGTCTTGTTTTTGTTTTTTTTCTAAAGGAACAGAGATTGCCTTTAAAATGTAGTGAAACTCAGTGAATGGAGAAGAAATGCTAGCTCATTTATGTTCCAAATGATAATTTAATTAATAAAGTACCATTTGTGGACTGTATATCCCCACCATCCAGAGACAGAAAAATCCCATTTGCCTACACTGTGGAGACTGTACATCCAGGTATTTAGAGCACTGAGCCAGGTTGCCTACCAAACACGGTGACTTGGGTTACAATAAACCCTGTTTGTGTCCCATTGTTTGCCACTGGGTAACAGCCACCAATAAGTCTAACTCACCACAGTCTGATCCTTTTATGGGGAATACACACATACAAGAAATGAGAGTTGTTTCTAAAATCTATTGCCACCCAGAATTGTTGAGGTGGTTTTTTTCTCTTTCTTTTCCAAACAGGATAATTACTTCTGACCAACCCCATACACTTTAATTAAAGTAACTGCAGCTCAACAGCAAGTTACTTACAACTGTACATAGAAAGAGCTCTAAAAGCTTCAGCCACTGATAAGCATCTCACTTAGATGGCTCATAATTGCTGCCAGCATCCCTCGATTGTGTTTACCACTAATTCCATACAAAGGCAGCAATGCCGCAATTGCAGGGTACAGCAAATTGCATCATTTTCCTTTTTCTTTTTTTCCTTTTTTTTCTTCCTTTTTCTTTTCCTTTTTTTTTTTTCTTTTCTTTTTTTTTTTTTTTTCTTTTTGCTGGTTTTCTTTCTGGCCAATTTAAAATTTGTCAAAGTCGGTCTTCTTCTGGATCACTGCCCTTTGATATTTCGCGCACTCCATTTGCCACAAACAAGCCGCAGGGCCGCAGTTCATGCTGACTCTAGCAGAAGCAGAGAGAGCTCCATTTATCTTACACTGCCTGCTGAATTCCTACTCATTAACTAGGGGTTCACTGCCTCTTTTTAACCCCCCAATGGCTGTTATCCCTTCAGAGTAACTGGGTAGTAGGGAGAGGGATCCTCTCTCCATTTGCAGAAGGACTGGATGGTTAGGGGTGTGGGGATGAAGCTTCTTTCTCTTCAGGGAAAGTGATGTCGCTCCCACCTTCAACCAGCACCTTTTAACTTTTGAAGCACATGAAGGGGAGAGGGAGGAGACTCCCAAGTGATAGCCGTTTAATCATTTGTTACAAATCATCTCATTATCAATTTCCTATCCGCATTGGAGAAAACCATATTTATTTAACCTTGACCAAGATGGCACTTGAAGAAGGACCCTTAGTCTGCTAAATGTGAAGCAGGCTCTGGCCTAGGGCAGCTTGGGGACATGAGCAGTGGACTTGGAAGAAGAATAACTAACTGCGAGTCTTGTAAATTATTTAACTTCTCCGAACATCAGTTTTTTCCAACCATAAAGTGAAGATCACACCTCTGCCTAGCTAATATGAGGAGCAGATGAGTACGCATTTACTTCGTTGCATCATTATCTTTCCGTCTTAGTCATTAGAAAAAGCAGATGGCCATGTTTGGTATCCAGCATTCTCTGTGGCTCCGTCCCACATGTGGAAATAGGAAAGAAACAGAAGTATAGTCCTGTCTCTCAGGGATATCCGACACGGGCAGCTGTCTCTGCGACAAAACAGGTCAGCCTGGATATAACGGGACATACTACGAACCCGGTTCCTTTGGGGTTCACAATGATTCCAGCTCTTTTAGCAATGCCTAGAACCAAACTACCGAAATTCTTTTTCACAAAGTGGGTGAAAATTGTCTCGTTTTTCAGATTGGGAAATTGAGGCCAAAAAAGTGAATAATCTAAGATATAAAATAAATAAAACTACACCAGAGCCCAGAATGGAATTCTCATTCCCTGTGTTCTCCATTTCTCAGGATTTCTTCAGATTTTTCCTCAGCTGAATACTGAGCCTAAAATAAATTAAACAAGGATTCTTTCCCGTTGTAATCTAAAGCCAATTCCACAGAGAAAATCTGATTTAGGAGAAAGCCTGTAGGAGTGGATGTTATCTTGTGTTCCCGTTCTCTCCCCAAATCTGCCTCTTTACTGGGGAGCTCACTCACAGATCACTCAGACAAAGCAGCGCACAACTGATCGACTGTGTTCAAAAACATAATTATTCCAGGCGCGGTGGCACACACCTGTAATCCCAGCACTTTGGGAGGACAAGGCGGGCAGATCACTTGAGGTTGGGAGTTCGAGACCAGCCTGACCAACATGGAGAAACCCCGTCTCTACTAAAAATACAAAATTAGCCGGGCATGGTGGTGCATGTCTGTAGTCCCAGCTACTCAGGAGGCTGAGGCAGGAGAATTGCTTGAACCCAGGAGGTGGAGGTTGCAGTGAGCCAAGATCGCACCATTGCACTCCAGCCTGGGCAAGAAGAGCAAAACCCTGTCAAAAAAAAAAATCATAATTACTATTTATTTTCTAAGAATGAGTAATATTTAACTTCGAGCAGCTAACTTCATCTCTTCTAGAACTTTGATTTTTTTTAATGGCCTTTTGTCATCTTACATGGTTAGTCTGGGTGGAAAGATGCTGAATTACTAGTTTGCAGGTCTGTGATTATAACAGAAAATATGTAAATAGTATCTACACTGATTCCTAATAGAAGTAAAGGGAAGAATTACCTCAGAAAGAAAAGTGAACAAAGCCCACGCCCCCGAGTCTTGCATTGCTGAATCTGTTCTGACCCTGATTCACAGAACCAGGGCTTGGTAGAGTCATTTCAAGAATTACTTCCTACCATTTGGTTGCCTTAAGGAAATTAAATTTCTTCTCTGGAAATGGAGCCGCAGGCCTCCCAGGCCTTTTTGTCTCTCTCTGATATCCTTCTACTGCCTCACAAGGCCAGGAGCAGGGAGAGTGGCTGTGGAGCAGGATGGCCTTGCTAGCCTGGCCTCTTGAGTGCTGTGACCTGAGGTCCTCTCCTGGATCCTTCCCCTCCTTTTGTGTTCAGAGAGAAATCAATTTAGATGGAGAGAGAACTGTCCAGCCCAAGTGTGAAGCAACTTTAAGTTCCCCACTGTCCCTCTCTCTCAATACGAAGAGCACCTGGGCAAAGAGCCACTTAGGGGAACTTGTTCTTGGTCGTGGCCCTATTCGCAGGCAGCTGGCAGCCTGCCACACAGCACCGCCACCCACACAGAACATGCCCTGCCTGCCTGCCACAGTGAGCAGCAGCATGGACTGAGCACTGCTGCTGGCCCTCGCCTAGTCCTTCTAGGCCTGCCCACACCCACCATGTCTTCAGGGTCCAGGTTGCCCCAGGTGCAGATATGGAGCATTGTGGTGGCAGGTGAGGATAAACTCCCGTCTGTAAAAATCTTCAGGAATGCCTTCCTCCCAAGCCTTCTCTTTAGCAGCCAGAATGACAGGAAAAAGACTGTTCCCTGGGCTAAGGGAACTTAAGGGTTAAGCTGCTTTTCTGGCAGAGGTGATCATAGTATCTGAGTTGTGTTTTTCCAACTCTTGTGTCTATCTTCAGGAGGCTGAAAGCTGAAAAGAGACAGAGTTGCTTGTTTGAGGCAGAAAGTATGTAGTTGCCTGGAAAGTTAAGACTAGGAAAGAAAGAAGTTCCGATACGCATGCCTTAGTGAGTGGCCTTTCACCTCTCACCTGTTGAACTTGGAGTGTCCTCGCTGACACTACGGCCACTGTGTCCTCTGCAGTAAGGAGGCTGATGAGAAATAACACGAGGCTTTCTATCACGAAGGTAGATGTGGGATCTTGCCTCCTCTCCTGTTAGCAGTAGCTGAAAACCTACCCCTCACACTGATTCAGAAGCTATTTGACTTGGTGAAGTTTAGTGCAATAGTGACAACATTTTCTGAGAAGAGAAAGGGGTCATTTTAGTTTGATCCTTTAATCTGATTGTATTTATAAAAGCACCTGGGCTTGCTTCCCCTAAGAAAGCAGTGATTCACAATTCTGTTTGGCCAGAGGGACCTGGCAGGCATTTAGTTAAAGGGATTCCCCAAGAGAAAGCTGTCATCAGAATGTATCTTGGTCCCAAATGACCAGATCCCTGTATCCTGACCTGCCAGACATAGGGAGAGCAAATTGGGGAAGGAAAATAATGAAGACTGCAGAGGCATATTTCTACCAGAAGAATTCAGAGAATTATATGCTGTTTCCTGACCTTTTTTATATGGATATGTCTGCCTGGAAACACAGGGACAGGGCTGATTGGGGAGCAGTTTTTTTTTTTTTTTTTTTAATTCCTGTTTGGAAATCTCTGGGTTTTCTATTAATATAATGATTTTTAAAAATATGAACAGTAGAGCACTAACACTGTTGCAAGGAACTTTAGGGTTAAACATCCCCTGAGAGGATTGCTGTTAAAATCAATATGCAAATGTGGGTGTATTTAGATAGGTATGGCCCCCTTTGAAGAAAAGCAGATATATGAAAATGGGATTTTAAAAAAAGCTAGATACATTGGGAGAAATTATTCCCATTACAAAAGGATTATTTGCCTTACCAAAGGATTCACTGCAGGGTTCCTCATAAAATAGCTCCCTTAAGGCATTTAAAACAGGATCTGATTTACGCAGTTTTTCAAGAATGCTTTTGTGTAAAGAAAGGCACACCTGTTATGGATATAGAAATAGTTTTGCAGGATTTTTTTTTTTTACGCTATCTTAGTATCTTTATAGAAAAATTTCTTTCAACATAGAAAATGTGATTACATAGATCTTTTAAACAACTACTTGTGTTTGTACTTCTGAATCTTAATAAGATTCCAGTCTTTTTAATGCTGATTTTTCAGTCTCAAGGTTGAGGGATGGGAGTGTGTTTTAATATCTGAGATATTCAGGAGCTCTCTGGGGAGGGTGGTCTGGTTCTTATCTCTAGCATCAGAAGTATTGAACCAATCAAAGCAAGTTTCTTTCCTTTTCTTTTCTTTTCTTTCATTCCTTTCTTTCTTTCTTTCGTTTCTTTCTTTCTTTCTTTCTTTTTTTTCCAGACAGAGTTTTGCTCTTGTTGCCCAGGCTGGAGTGCAGCGGCACAATCACGGCTCACTGCAACCTCTGCCTCCTGGGTTCAAGCGGTTCTCCTGCCTCAGCCTCCTGAGGAGCTGGGATTACAGGCATGCACCACCACGCCCGGCTAATTTTGTATTTTTAGCAGAGACGTGGTTCCTTCATGTTGGTCATGCTGGTCTTGAAGTCCTGACTTCAGGTGATCTGCCTGCCTGGCCTCCTGAAGTGTTGGGATTACAGGCCTGAGCCACCACGCCCAGCGCAAATTGCTTTCTTAAGGAAGAAGGGCCCATCAACGTTAAAATTGGATTTAAATTTACATAGGCTTCTTAGTATAACTGTTTGTTTTTGTTTTTGTTTTGTTTTTGAGATGGAGCCTCGCACTGTCGCCTGGGCTGGAGTGTCGTGGTGCGATCTTGGCTCACTGCAACCTCTGGTTCAAGCGATTCTCCTGCCTCAGCCTCCCAAGTAGCTGAGATTACAGGCACCTGCCACCAAGTATAACTTTTTTGAAAGTTGAGAATGTTTTTTAAACCCTTTAATATCACATTCTTTCATAAAACATTTTCCCTGTTTGCCAGACTGGGATTGTTGTTACATAAATGAGGAACGCAACTCAGAAAAGGAAAAAGATTTCTGCAAGGTCACCTGGAGCCTTTGGCTGAGCAGAGAATTTTTAGTCTACGAGTCTGATTTTTATTCCAAGCTTTGAAGATGTCACCTCCCCCAAATCCTGCTTTTATGATGTAGTTTGTTCATACACAGACTAGGGCTGGCCTTCTCCTGGCCTATTTAAGTGGTATGGCTGGGCAAAAAAATACCTCCTGCTGCAGAAATCAGCTATTTTCCTCTGGGAGTTTCCCTTTTTTTCTTTTTTCGGTCAGAGACAGATTCTCACTCTGTCCGCCAGCCTGGAGTTCAGTGTCATGATCATAGCTCATTACACCTCGACCTGCCAGGCTCAAGCAATTCTCCTACCTCAGCCTCCCAAGTAGCTAGGACTACAGGCATGCACCACCACATTCAGCTAATTTTTAAATATTTATAGAGATAGAATTTCCCTGTGTTGCCAGGGCTGGTCTCAAACTCCGGGCCTCAAGCAATCCTTCCCACCTTGGCCTCTCAAAGTACTGACATTACAGGCATGACCCACCGTGTCCAGCCTCTCTTCACCTTTGATACCATGGAGGAGAAATGTGGCTTTTCATTGTATCCTGGCTCCAGGGAACACCTGATAGGCCACTGTGCTGTGGATACTTTCAAGTCAATTTGAACTGCTTTGTTTAAGGAGCATGGGCCCTTAAACCAGATTACCTAGTACAAAATCACAACTCCACTATTTCCTAGCTTTGTGGTCTTGGGTGAGTTACTTTTTTGTGCCTCAGTTTCCTCATCTTGTCTTTTAGGATTGTTGTAAGGATTAAATGAGATGAAAAGTACTTTAACAGTACCAGCACACAGTAACATCTCAATACTGTTAGCCCTTCTTATTTGATCAGTGATATTTCATCTCTGTTTAACTCTTTAAAATTTTTAATTAGAAGTGTGCATTTTTAGGATTTCATGGGGACTTATTTTTTAAGAGACAAGGTCACCCTCTTTCACCTAAGCCAAACTTGTCCAGCCTGTGGCCTGTAGGCCACGTGTGGCCCAACACAAATTTGTAAGCTTTCTTAAAACATTATGAAATTTTTTTTACAATTTTTTTCCCTAGCTCATTGGCTATCATTAGTGTTAGTGTATTTTATGTGTGGCCCAAGATAATAATTCTTCTTCCAATGTGGCCCAAGGAAGCCGAAAGGTTGGACACTCCTGACCTAGGCTGGAGCGCAGCAGCACAATTATGGTTCACCACAGCCTTGAAGTCCCAGGCTCCAGCGATCCTCCTCCCTCAGCGGCCAGGGCATCTCTGGGACTACAGGCACGCTTCACCATGCCTGGCTAATTCTGGGGGCATGGGGGAGGAAAGACAGGGTCTCGCTTTGTTGCCCAGGCTGGCACCCTGGGCTCAAGCCATCCTCCCACCTTGGCCTCCCAAAGTTCTGGTATTACAGGTGTGAGCTACCACACTTGGCGTGTGTGTGTGTGTGTGTGTGTGTGTTTGTAGAGACAGGGTCTTGCTTTGTTGTCCAGGCTGATCTTGAACTCCTGGCTTCAGGCAGTGCTCCCAACTTGCATAGGGACTTTATTTTGGATAGGAAAGGATGGGAGCGCCTACCTTTTTACTCCCGCCCAGCCATTTCCTAATGTAGAATTCTAGAAAAGAATGACTTTTCTCTCTGTAGCATATTCTTAAACACACTCACACACGTGTACACACCAACTTGCTTTCCTAAAAACCCCGAGGCCCTGCAATCTGGCTAGAAAAGAAAGAAAACCATTTCAAGATATTTAATTGTACAGGGAGCTTACAGGATTGATCGAGAGCTTAGCTTTTTACAATAGTCCAGTGAATAAGAAATGCTCCTGACAAACGATCAATGATAGGATAATCACTCTTTATCCCCCTCCTCATTCTTACCTTCTTTCTTTCAGGAGAACAGGGTTCAGAAGTCAAAAATCTTTATAGACGCCACTTTTAAATTAAGCAGAAAATAGACATTGACATATTTGTTAATCTCCTCTAAATCATTACCGGTGCTGGCTGCTTTGCTGTAGAAGGGGAGAGGGGCCTTCGGTGTGCAACACATGGATATAACTGGCTTAACAGCCTTTTATTTTTAGAAAATAAAATTTAAAAAATATATTTTCCCCTAAAACAAAGCACACAAATCCTTGACCTTCACATGAGCATTTAAAAACACATATATTCTCCGCTTCAGTCTTTTCCTTGCTTTAATGCTTTTTTGAGGTGGGTCTTGAACCATAATCAGAGGCATTACTGAAGGAATCAAACAAGGCAGGCTTTGGAGGAATGCCCTGTGATCTTCCTAGTCTCAGTAGGGCCAGAGCATTACAGGCGTTTATTTTGTTATTCTTTCAAAGCTCTAGAATAGCTTGATTGAGAGGGTAAGACCCAGAAGCCAGCATCCTCCGTCCTTCCAACTTGGCGAAGCCAAAGCCTGGTTTCTGAAACACGGTCCTCAGCCCATAGCTGCTCCCTCTTCTGCAGCCAGTTCTTAACTCCTTGCGAACAGCAAACCAACTCTCCAGCTGGTTTCCCTATAGTGGCCGCTGCAGGATATCTACGTGCCAGCCTTCAGTACCATTTAACGTGGAAGAACACAGGCTTTGGAGAGAGCCAGACCCAAGTGTAAATCCTGACTTGCCCGCTTAAGAGCTGGATGCAGCCAGGTGCGGTGGCTCACGCCTATAATCCTAGCACTTTTGGAGGCCAAGGCAGGCAGATCACCTGAGGTCAGTTTGAGACCAGTCTGGCCAACATGGTGAAACCACATCTCTACTAACAATACAAAAATTAGCCGGGCGTGGTGATGGGCACTTGTAATCCCAGCTACTTGGGAAGCTGAGGCCGAAGAATCACTGGAACTCAGGGGGCAGAGGTTGTAGTGAGCCGAGATCACGCCACTGCACTCTAACCTGAGCGACAGAGCAAGACTCCATCTCAAAAAAAAAAAAAAAAAAAAAGAGCTGGATGCCATTGGGGAAGTCCCTTTACATTTCAGAGCTGTGGTTTTCTTACCTGTAAAATAGATACCCTGGCATAAAGTTGAGTTGTCATAAGAATTAGAGATCACATACCTGAAGCAACTGGGAAAGCACTCAGTTAACATTGAAGTATTTAATGTTACTTTATCAGCCAGGAGCCCACCATCATCACTTAGCCTTTCAGAAATTAAAGGGACACTACTACTGAAGCACTTGTCTTCTGCCCAAGTAAGCAAGAAAGGACAGCTAACAGTCTTCAAAAGCTTTGGGACCCAGACTGCTGCATTTGAGCCTTGGCTCTGTCACTTGCTAGCTTTGTGACCTTGGTAAGTCGCGTAAATTCTCAGTGCCTCAGTCTCCTCACCTGTAAAATGGGAATAATAAGAATACCAGTCTCCTAAGGTTATTGTGATAATAAATTAACAAATATAAAGCACTTAGAATGGTGCCCAGTACCTTTGATTATTGATTATATGCATTGGATAGCCAGGAATAAGTTTTCTTTTCCAGCTTGCCTCATTTTTAAAACTTTTCATTTGATAAGAATTTCACAAAAAAGTTACAAGAATAATTCAATGCTTTTTCCCTCAAATTCACCTATTGTTAATATCCCATTGCTTTATTATTTCTGCATATTCACATGTGTACATGTATTTATTGTCTCTTGCTCCACACACACATGCATTTTCTTTGAGCCGTTTGAGAAGTAATCTGTGGACCTCTTGTCTGTATTTTTATTTTATTTATTTAATATTTATTTTGTTGAGACAGAGTCTCACTCTGTTGCCCAGGCTGGAGTGCAGTGGCGCAATCTTGACTCACTGCAAACTCCTCTTCCCAGGTTCAAGCAATTCTCATGCCTCAGCCTCCTGAGTAGCTGAGACTGCAGGCATGTGCCACCATGCCCTGCTAATTTTTGTATTTTTAGTAGAGACAAGGTCTTGTCATGTTGGCCAGGCTGGTCTCAAACTCCTGGCCTCAAGTAACCCACCTACCTCAGCCTCCCAATGTGCTGGGATTATAGGTGTGAGCCACCGCGCCCAGCCCTCATGCTTCTTTATTCATAAATATTAGTGTGTATTTCTAAGAACACAGACTTTCTCCTACATAACCACAATTATCAAAATCAAGAACCGTAAACATTGATACTACTAATTCATGATTCATATTAAATAAAATTTTACCAATTATCTCAATGTCCTTTTTAGCTTTTTTTTTTTTGAGGGGGCGGTCTGATATCTGATCTAATGAGCACACATTGAAATTCATTGTCAAGTATTTTTAATCTCCTTTAATCTGAACTGATTCTTCTACCTTTCTTTGTTTTTCACATTTTTGAAGAGTGAGCCACTTTTTTGTAGCATGTTTCCTCAGTTTGGGTTTGTGGTTAGATTCCGATTCTGCTTTTTGGGCAGGACTGTTGCGGAAGTCACGTTCTGTCCTTCTCAGGATGTCATCAGGAGTCACAGTATCAGTCTGTCCTATTGATGGTAATTTAATTACTTGTTTAAGGTGTTGTTCACTAGGTTAATCCACTATAAAGTTACCATTTTCCCCCTTTGTAATTAATAAGTGATTTGTAAGGAATATTTTAAGACTTTGTGAATATTCTGTTTCTTATCAAACTTTCACCCACTGGCTTTGACATCCATTGATGATTCTTGGCAGAGTAATTTACTGTGATGCTTGTAAAACGGTGATTTTTCTAATTCCATCATTTCCTCTACACTTACTGTTCTTCTGCTGGAAGAGACAGTGTTCCCTTTCCCTTCTCCCTCATTTAATTACTTATATGAGGATGAACTGGTAGATTCTAGTTTCATTCCACAAATACCCTGTCTGGTGATAAATATCATTATTTATTTTAGTGCTCATTGTCCCAGATCTGGCCAGTGGGAACACATTCAAAACTGGCTCCTGCATTGTTCTAACATGTCTCAATCATTTTTTGAGGGCTTCCACCTCAGGTTCATCTGATGTTTTCCCTGCCTCAACCCTAGAATCAGCTATTTCTCCAGGGGATCTTGGTTTCTTTCTATGGAGAAGGGAAAACATTTGCTTCCCTGCCAAGGGTGTTCTGAGAATGTCTCATCTCCAAAGACACCAGCCAGCCCTTGATCCCTCAGCCCTCCTGCCATCAGCCCTCCAGGCAGATCTACGCTAGAATGTCATCCGTTAGTATGGGGCCCTGTGCGTTCATGCTGTTCAGATGTTTTGGAAGGAACACTGCTGAGGCACCAGGGCCTAAAGCAGCACATCAGTGGCACCTTCATCACAGTTTTGAAACGGTGATGAGCTTAAAAAAAGAGATAGAGTTGGGCATCCAAAAAACCTATAAAAATGGAACTTAAGTACTATAGTTACATCCCTCCTCTGTTAACCTGTTTATGTATAATACTTACTGCTCAGTCAGCAGCCCAAGGCTGTTTATGGCATATGATTCATAGTGGTGTAAAAAACGAGGCCTGTTCCCAGACAGGCATGCTTGAAATAGACCTTCGTCTTCTGCATCCTATCACCTGTGCTCATGTATTTATTTGTCAGCTTTGGTGACAAAGCACTTCAGGTTGTCCCTAACACCAGGGGCTGTCACCTATTGCTCCTTTAGCTAGACTTACTCCTCCTTACTAGGCAGGCAGCTAAATTTTCAGTATTGATTGCAGATCCCATTCTGAAAGTAATTAGGAAGAAAAGCACACCATAGCAACACCTCTACTGGGACGCTATTGATTGGGGGAGGGGTCCTTCCTTGTTACAAGGAATTCCAAAGTCTCCTGTCTGTTGAGTCAGAGTACCATGTGCAGTGATCCAAATGAGGTTTGCCGACTGCCTTTCTCTTTTTACATCCTCCTTCTCCTTTAGCCCAGGAAGTAGAATGTCTTTGTCACTCTGGTCAGGGATTGGCTCTGGCAGTGGCAGCCCAGGCGGGAGACCACAGGCTAACCCACTGAGCTGACACAAGACATGAGGATCTGGCTCTGATTAGACTGAGTTCTGCTAATTAGAGGTTAAGAGTATATAAACCTGAGATTAGAAGCCATGAAGTACTATGGCTTGTAACTTTAGGAGGTATTCAGGTCCTTGCCAAGTTTGGCAGATAACTTGCATGTACACAGGAAAACAAGAGCTGAGCTACTAGTTTGTGCTTGGAGCTTGGGGATGCTCTCACCACATCCCACATATGGAGTAGCCCAGCTGCTTTGATGTTGGTCAGCAGGGATAGGCATGGTGTCAGCGTACAAGTACTGGCCTCGGGAAGGAGGAGTCTGGGTGGTGTCAGCAAGATGCTGCAGGCCTCTAGGTGGCTACTTGCACCTTCTCAGGGAGAGGCGTGGGCGAGGGACTGCCATCTGCCTTCACACTTGTGACTGCCACAGGGAAAAGAGGGCATGTGGGCTTCCTGTGGCAAGATAAAGACAGGTCTGGCATCTTGTAGGGCCCTGTTAATCAGCAAAGAGCAGAGAAGACAATGGAGAGCCAGGCCACAGAGGGAAGAGGGGGCAGGCTGATGAGCTTCCTGTGATTGTGGCTGCTTCTGTGCAGAGAGATTCCTGGTCACTACAGAGTGTGACGGGCATGTTTATGTAATTGCAGGGACCCCGGAGCTAAGCACAGCTGAACGGAAGGAGTTGGAGAACAAGTTGAAGGAGCGGGAGGAATTCCTAATTCCCATTTACCATCAGGTAGCCGTGCAGTTTGCTGACTTGCACGACACACCAGGCCGGATGCAGGAGAAGGGTGTTATTAGCGTAAGTACAATGGTTGCCACTTCTCCTGACTTGTCAGAGGCCCACATGTTAGCAAGTATGTGTGTGTGTTGCACACAGGTTCACAAGCAGGGAGCTATGAGGGCCAAATTAAAAGAACTCCTGCAGATCAAAACATTTTCAGTATTTTTTAGATTTTCGCTTTTTCTGTAACTGTTATCATCCTAAAACAATGTATAATTTAGGTTTCCATTAATTCCTCAGGAGGCAAGCTGCATTTTACTGGTGGAAAACTGAGTCACATGTGCCTTCATTTGTGACAGGTCCTCAGGATGTGGGTTACTATAGGGTTAAGGTTCCTGCAGCAGCTAATTCATAATTGATCTGCAAGTTGTTTGATCCATCTTCTCAAAACCAATTTATCCTTGTCTGGTTATCTGGGAACTCAGCCTCTTCCCCAGAACATCTTAGCCATGTGTGGGATCAGCATTAGCTGGGCCCATGGCTGTGCACAGTGCTGCAGACAGCAGGGCATGTGGGCTGCAATTCTGCCCTGGGGAACATCTGGAAGTGCTAGGAGTTTACAGCCAGCTCTTGGGTCTGTGAAGGGCTTGCCTGGAGAATCAGTTTTTTTGTTTGTTTGTTTGTTTGTTTGTTTTTTGAGACAGAGTCTCGCTCTGTCACCCAGGCTGGAGTGCAGTGGCCGGATCTCAGCTCACTACAAGCTCTGCCTCCCAGGTTTACGCCATTCTCCTGCCTCAGCCTCCCAAATAGCTGGGACTACAGGCGCCCGCCACCTCGCCCAGCTAGTTTTTTGTATTTTTAGTAGAGACGGGGTTTCACCGTGTTAGCCAGGCTGGTCTCGATCTCCTGACCTCGTGATCCGCCCGTCTCGGCCTCCCAAAGTGCTGGGATTACAGGCTTGAGCCACCGTGCCCGGCCGAGAATCAGTCATTATGCCTGTGGGTTTCCCTCCAGACTGAGCATTAAGCAGGAATTAGGACCGGGCTGACTAAGCTTATTCTTCTCTGCATGTAGGATATCCTGGATTGGAAGACATCCCGTACCTTCTTCTACTGGCGGCTGAGGCGTCTCCTGCTGGAGGACCTGGTCAAGAAGAAAATCCACAATGCCAACCCTGAGCTGACTGACGGCCAGATTCAAGCCATGTTAAGGCGCTGGTTTGTGGAAGTGGAAGGTACAGTGAAGGTAGGTGGGACACTCAAAGAGAAGCCTTTTTGCTGAGTTCCTCACACCACCTGAGGGCTGCAAGGCTTGCCAGCAAAGAGTCCACAGGCCTCTAAGGGCAGGAGTGGAAGGGAAGCATAGAGATCCAAGCTGTTTCCTCCCCTAGCTACTCCCCGTAACATGTCATGTCATGACATCTTGTTAGAAGAGGTGGTAGGGCATATGTTGCAGCTTATGCAATCACTCAGCAGACCTTTTTGAACACTTGCCGTGTACTAGACACTGTATTTGGTTCTGGGGGCATGGCAGTGAAAGAGGCAGATGTTGTTCCTATCCACATAGAACTCACCATCTAGAGGGGGAGACAGATAAGAGGTCATGCACAACAGTGAGGCCCATGCTAAACACAGCAAAGGGCACAGTCAGGGCACAGCGAGAGGACACTTGACCCTCTCTGGGAAGGATGGGGGAGGTCTAAGAAGCCTTGTGGAGTAAGTGATGTCTCAGCAGAGGCTGGAAAACAAAGCAGAAATGAACCAGAGGAAAAGGCTGGATTTGGGGGCGGTCAGGGCTTAGGAGGAATATTCCTGCAGAAGGAATAGCATCTCCTGCTGGAGGACCTAGTCATCTAAGCCACGAGAGTAAAGAAGGAACATCCTGCAGCTGTTTCAGGGCAGCTCAGAGACTGGGTGCTTGGTAGGAAGAAGGGGCAGGGGCATGATCACACAGGGCCATGTAAGCTGTCAGGGAGTTTGGACTTTGTCCTGAGGCCTGTGGGAAACCACTCAGGTATTTTAAGCAGTGGAGTGACATGCTCTGATTTCTGTTTTAGAAAGACCACTCAGGGGGCTGTGTGGAGGAGGGAACTGGAGGGGCCAAGAGCAGAAGCCCAACAGGATGTGATCGGCAGGAGATGCAATGACTAGAACTGAAGAGCTGCCTATTTCCAATCAGAAGTGGAAGGAAGTGTCCACCCTTATGCAGGGAAAGGGATCTATGAAGCTGGCATTTTCTTGGGGTGATCTCACAGAGCGGGCTCGTGACCTAGAGCAGTAACCCCGCTGAGATGGTGTCCCTGGTGCTCTAGCCTCAGTGTTGGGGATGGGGTGGGTCTCAGGCCAGGATGACCTAGCAAGGGCACCAGCGTTTGCCCCTGGAATAGTGGACTGCATAAGACAGTCCATGGGAGAGGATGGGAAGAAAAAGTTGGAACTTTTATTTCTGTTTATTTTTACTAACAAAAAGAAATTAACCTTTATTAGTAATGAATATATGGATTAGTCATTTACATCATATATGCATTTTATCAGAAAACTGGTAGTATATGCTCAAAATATATCTGTCTGTCTCGTCGCTATATGTGATCACAAACGCTCGGTGACTAGCAGGTTAGAGCACTGATGGAGGGCCAGGAGGCTGGTGGTGACTTGAAGCATCCTAGCCCACAAAGAGGGGCACTCTGGCCTCCACCTAGAAAGTGTTGCTTGAAGCCTCTACTCATCATTCTCAAGGAGGAAGTCCAAGATTTGCTGTCAGTTTTAAAGTCAGTGAATTGGGGTGCTTCTAGGATTCACCTTTGTATTTAGTCGGCCCATTTTTTTACAACTGAAAAGCTTCTTTGGATAAATATTTCAAATGTGCAGTGGGGAAGCACAGCCTTCTCCGACATTTGGTTCAGGTTAAGGTCAGTCTGTGGCATCATAATTGAGTGAGACAATTTTGTCAGTGGCTACTGGCAGCTTCTAGTGGAAGTTGGCATTGAAAGTCAGGCAAGTGTAAAATAAGAGGTTGTTCTCCAGTTAAGAGTGGCCGGCTAGGTAAATGGAGTATGTGTGTGTGTGGCCAGGAGAGGTCTGCACTGCCTCCCTACCACATTAGTCACTAATGGACGTGTCCAGCCTCAGTAGGCACAAGGATGAGGAGAAGGAATAGTTTCCCTCCAAGCATGAAGCAAGTAGATAGGCCCTTCAGCTTTTCCCTAGCATCCTGCTCCCAAGGGGACAGAGCGTCTGAAGAAATAGGTCATTGCCATCTCAATGGAGAGAATAGTTGACCACGTGTGTACAAGCTCCTGGCTGGAACTGAAGTACAGAAGAGAACCCCAGCCCCATAGCTCAGGAAGAGGCTGCCTAGGCACTGGGAGCCAACTATGCCGAGCATTGAGGCCATTTCCCTTGTGCCCGTGTACAAAAGGCAGCATTCTCCTGAGCGCTCTGAGAGGAAAGCCGAGGACTGAACGTGAGGACGGGTGATCCTATGATGTCAGAGCATGTGGCTTTGAAACCTCCTTCCATATTCTGTAGGCTCAGCAGGACCTAGTTTAGTGTGGGGTGGGTGATAAAATCTGCAGCGCCCTTGAGAGAAGAAAAGGTTGCAGTGTTCAAAAGCCATCTGTGTGCCTCTGAAGGAGTGATATAGAATCTGCTTGCTGTTTGGAAATGGGTTTTGTTTTTTCTTTTTGGTTCTTCAAACAACGATAGATACTGTGCGTCGTGTTTCTCAAGTGCAAAGACTGGCTGAGTCTAGACCTGGCTTTGCACCAGGAAGTGACCCTCTAATCCTTGTTGTGGTTGGTTACTGGTAAGAAAAGACATTTCATGATAGGCATCTATTAGCCATGCCGTGTGTTCTTTTTGTTCCTGGAGAATTTGTTTTCTTAATCTTAATCCTGAAAACAGAGATTCTGGGACAGAACACTGAAGACACGGTGATGTTATATAACTGAGCACTATAATTCTTTTGTTTCCCTTAGAGATATCTGTTACCATGAGTTATGGGAGTCTGTTTGAATCCACTGGGACGATCCTACTCTAGGAAATAGTAGGATTTATGGTTCATAGTTTCACTGCAGGCAGAAGCAAAGCATCACTACAGCTCCTTGACGAAAATAACAAGAATAGTAGTTTAAATTGGGTCATAAGAACATGGCACACATTTGTATCCTGGGCATGGTTTCTCACTTGATTCTTAGATCCAAAATTTGAAGTATGTGGTTTTTCAAACAGGCTGATTGAGTTATTTTTTCCCAAACCCCAATAGTAGAAATTGAAATTAGGACTCTGCATGGAACAATGAGAATGTGGGTTTTGAAATCTCATAAACTTTGGGATCCCAGCTTTGTCATTTACTGACATGAGCATATTATTTAAGTCTCCATTTCCTCATCTGTAAAATGGGGGTGATGTTTGTGTCATGGGGTTCAGTGATTTTAAATAACATGATGAGTAAAGTATGGAGCATAAGTCAGATGTGGTGACTCACGCCTGTAATCACAGTGCTTTGGGAAGCTGAAGTGGGAGGGAGGATCACTTGAGGCCAGGAGTTTGAGACCAGCCTGGATAACAAAGCAAGACCCTGTCTTCACAAAAAATTTTAAAATTTGCTCAGTGTCCTGGCACACACCTGTAGTCCTAGCTCCTCAGGGGGCTGAGGCAAGAGCATCGCTTGGGCAAAGGAGTTTGAGGTTATAGTGAGCTTTGATGGCGCCACTGCACCCCAGCCTGGGCAAGAGAGTGAGACCCTGTCTCCAAAAAGAAAAAGTATGGAACACAATGTCTGGCCCAGTAGACATTCAAAATATGCTAGTTTCCCCTCCTCCATGTTAGAAGGTAAAAAAATAATAATAGCAACACAGACCAAGTCAAAGATGTACAGCTGACTGACCTCGGTGGAAAGGGGGTTGACTCCGGAGCACAGTGGGTGCTCAGATGCTCTTTGGTTTGGCATGCTCTCATGTTCCCACAGCCTGATGCCATGGTGCGTTCTTACTGTTCACACGGCGACCCACTCGCTCTTGTTCTGGATTTCCAAGTGAAACGCATGCTCAACGGAGGCCCCTGTGAGGATCATAGAGGAGAAAGCACTATTGATAGGGTCGCCTATTTCCACTGACCTCAACACCTGGCCTCAGGCTACTGATGAATAAGCCTCATACACCAAACTCTCACACAGGGCCAGGCAGGGAGGACGTAAGGTAGAACCTGGAAAGCATTGCTTGGCCCTGCTATGGGCCTGGAGCTGAGATGGGATTGGCTCACAGGAACTTGGTTCACAGGGGTCTGGTGGCCACCCTAGCCCACATGTCCTTTGGCTATTGTACTCTAATAGTATAATATCACATCCTTTCTTGGGCTTCTGTTGGATAGGGCTTAGCCTTGTAAGTATAGGTGTGTTGAAAATGTCTTTCCAAAATATGCATATTCCTTGGGATGTGTATGCCATCCCTACTCCCATCAGGCTGCATGTTTCCCAGAAGTGGGAGGAGCCTCCCTAGCTGGAGGTGTCTCCAAGCAGCTCCCAAGGTGAGTTATTAGTAGGGCATAGTAATCAGGGCTACATCCATCAGGTTGTGCCCTGCTCACTCCCTGGCGCTGCTGAACCATTGTCTAAGGAGGACTTAACAGCTATCCAATAGGTTAGAAATGAAACTTTCCAAACAGGTCATTTAGATGTTGTGAGATAGACTAATTACTACATAAAATTAGTGAGGCTGACTAGTGCCTGAGATACTTATCCGCTGATGCAGAGAGAAAGTGTCTGTTGAACATTCATTGGAGGACAGGCCACTGTTGTGATATAGAATTATTGATATTTTATTGGTAAAATGTTCTGATACAGATGGATATGCAGACAGGTGGCATATGGGCCCAGGCCTGTCATGATGTTAGCAGCCTAGCATATCACACTTGTTTAAAGTCCATGCTGGAATACTAGGAATGACTGGCCACACCTTCTTTCCTTTTTTTTTTTTCTTTTTTCGGTCTCACTTTGTTGCCCAGGCTGCTGGAGTGTACTGGTATATGATGACTCACTTTCAGCGTCAACCTCCTGGGCTCAGGTGATCCTCCCTTCCCACCTCAGCCTCCCAAGTAGCTGGGACTATAGCCACACACCACCCCACCTGGCTGATTTTTTGTAGAGATGGGGTTTTGCCATGTTGCCCAGGCTGGTCTGAAACTCCTGGACTCAAGCAATTCCCTACCTCAGCATCCCAAATTGCTGGGATAACAGGTGTAAGCCACTGTGCCAGGCCCATTTTCATAATTTTAAGGAGGCAAAGAATAATAGCCTCTTCCTGGGAATAAGGGTGGCTTATCCTTCTGGATGACTGGAATTAATGAGTCTTACAACTGTTCTAAAAGAGCAAACAAGAAACTGTAGGCTCTGGCTGGGCACAGTGGCAGATGCCTGTAATCCTAGCACGTTGGGAGGCCAAGGCAGGGGAACTGCTTGAGCCCAGGAGTTCAAGACCAGCCTGGGCAACATAATGAGACCCTGTTTCTACCAAAAAAAAGTTTTGCTGGGCATGGTGGGGCGTGCCTGTAATCCTAGCTGTTCAGGATGCTGATGCAGGAGAATCACGTGAGCCCAGGAGTTTCGGGCTGCAATGAGCTGTGATCATGCCCCTCTACTCCAGCCCTGGCAACAGAAGGGGAGACCCTGTCTGGAAAAAAACAAAAACAAAAACCTGTAAACTCCATAACCCAGTGGAAGGGAGCTTGCTTTTCCCAGTTATAGCAAATTAGCCGACAACAGTATAGTAACCCTCCCAGGTCTGTTGAGAAAATCCAGTGGCACTCTGCGAACTGAAGTTTGTGTATTTTTGCTAAACATGCAGTTGATTAGAACTTGAGGCCCCTTTGCTTTGTGTACTCTAGGCTGTCATGTGCTGGGGCTTGGCTTGGTCACTGTCATCCAGTGGTACTTGGCGCAGACAGCAGGTGTTTTATATAGGGCCCATATTTTCAAGCAACTGTAAAACTTGGAATGCGTTGCCCTAATCCTGTCTGGGAACTTTTCAAAATGTTTAACTTAAACACCTCGCCTACTCCGTGGCTGCAGGAGGGGAGGCAGAAGAGTTTTCTCGGGAGGGTAGCTGGCTTTCCAGCGTAGTGTCTGAGCGTTGTTGGAAGCAGGCATCTCGTTAGCTAATACATTACACCAATCAAGGAGAGTTATCTTAAGCCACAATTAATCTGCTCCCTGGCATATGTTGATAGGAAAGCATCATGCTGTTTCTTAATTAAAAGCAAACGGATTAAAAATGATTAATAAGAGTATTAAATATTCTCCTAAACCAAAGGCTTTGGGATTCTTGGGTAAATCTAAAAATCTTGGGTGTTTTTTTTTTTTTTTCCATTCTGAAATCCAAGAAGCATTTATTGTTTTATCTTTTCCTGCCCCCCACCGCAATCTTCATAAGTAGGGGAATGTGTGGAAGTCCTGAAACCATGGAGCAGAAGAGTAAATTGCCAATGATGGAAATGGAAATGTTGAAATTTAGGTGGCGACGTTTAAGAGTCCAGGGGGACCCATCCATATGTGGGGCGTGCAGCAAGCTGGGTCGCAAGAGTGGGTTAAAAGCATGTTATGGGAAAAGCAGTGCCGCCTTCTCCCTCGTGGGTAGGGGCTGGCGTGACGCTTCCTTTCCTCAGGCGCAAAACAACTTTCTCAAGGCAGTGCGGCCTTGAGAGATGCTGGGAGTCCTAACCCAGGCACAGAGAGGAGAGGCTCGCTCGGGTTTGCACTGACAGGGCCACACACTCCAGCAGAGGAATTGCTGATTTGCTTATCAGTGATTACAGACAGAACTGGGCACATTTGAGTCAGAAAAAGAAACGGACAAAGAACTAGAAGAGACGCACTGCTGGTCTTTAGTCCCGGGAAGCCTTCATCCTTCCAATGTAAAGAACTTAATTTTTAGAAACAGAGAAGTCAATGAAATGACATACATCAAATAACCAGTCACAACTAAGTCGGCAGCTAAGTTAGAGACAGGAAGTGAGAGTCTGAAAAGAAACCATTATATTTGAAGGCACGAGATAGTTAGAACATAGGCTAGCGCTCAGTTTTGTACTGTTCGAGGCCTCTTGTGATGAAAACATTTCCTCTACAGCCCAGTAGTCACAGCTGTGGCTTTGGTGGCCTTGCCTGTATACAGGCTTCCTGTAGCCACATCTCAAGCCTCAAAGCCTCAGAGTCCCTAGCATACCCACCTATTAAATTACAGCACCAAACTCATTGTCATTCTGACTTTGACTTCGTTAGCGATAACAGAGAAGGATAGCGCACCTTTAAATGACGAGCTTTGTGTTTAATTACCCAAACAAAATGACATAAATATGAATGAGCCCTAATTGTGGTACTTGGTTTTCCGGAAACCATTAACAAAACGATTCCTAAATGATTTGTAAAGAAAATGAGAGAAGAGAGCAAGGAGAAGGCTATTAGGCTTCTAACACACTCCTGAATTATTATGTAGTCAACCACCTAGGAAATACTCAGCTAAATGATCTTGAAAAGGAGGTGAGAGGTGGTTTGTTGAGACTTTCAGGGTTATGGACATCTTGATCCTTTTGAATACTCTCTTAGGTAATAAAATGGGGCTTAGGTTTCTGACCTGGTCGCTCTACCCTGGCAACAAGACTTCCCCTCCCATCAGTCCTCCATCCGTGCCTCATTGAAAGACAGTGGGCTCTATTTCAGGAGACTTCATCCATCCAGTGACTGCCAGGCTTCACTGGGGCTAGAGACTTACACTTTAGGCATTGTGTCTCAGCTCCTCTGAAAGCAAAACACCAAATAAACAGCCTCACCTTCTCAATCGCACTTTACTAAGTAGTTTGGGCTTTTAACTGGTTCTCTCAAATCTGTCAGGTTATTGAATTCACTTAGCCTTTATCAAATAGGTCAGTCCCCAGAGTCTGACAGGACAGAGTCAGGGTGTGAGCACCAGAGTGCTCAGGAGAGCCCCGCGGAAGCTTCAGGTGTACACCTGTGTCCATAAATGAAGAGAAGGAGAAGGGGCACAGCTCCTGCCTTGAGGCCTACTTCCTCCTCCTGCACGATGCCGACAGTGAAGGAGAATCATGGACACGGAGCACACTTTTGGAGTAAGCACTCCAGATCCTGAACAGTCAGGGTGTCCAGGCCTAGCCTGAGCCCTGGTGTTTGACCAAGAGTCATCTGTTTGCAGGCCTATGTTTGGGACAATAATAAGGATCTGGCGGAGTGGCTAGAAAAACAGCTGACAGAGGAGGATGGCGTTCACTCGGTAATAGAGGAAAACATCAAATGCATCAGCAGAGACTACGTCCTCAAGCAAATCCGCAGGTGAGACCAACGTGGGGAACTCCACCGGAGAAGGAGGGCTAATTTCTTTGGAATAAAAAGTTTCTGAACAAATAATGAGATGATCGCAGAAACCTTGCGCTCTCTGCAGTCTCTTGCTGTTTGAGACAGCTGTAGTTGACCCACAGGTACAGATATGGCCCCGAAGCCCAATTCTTTTTCAGCTACTGCTCCCCAGGGGCACTTAATAAACTCGGCTAGATGAAGGCTTAGTTCACTGTGCCCACCTCTTAGCTCTGAATGCTGATACTCAAACCGGACGAATGACTCTGGGAGGAAAGCCTCCTCCAGCCAAGTCAGCTGTATTCTTCTAGAGGCTTCCATCTGCTCCATAGGATGGGTGGTAGAGACTGCAAGGGCATTTGTATAAAACTTTATTTGGAAACATTTCACTTACAGAAAAGTTATAAAATTTTAAAAAGTACAAACAACACGCCTATGTATAATATCCGCACTCAGATTCACCTGTTACATTTTCTTCTCCTTGCTCTATCACTTGTGAGTGTGCCTGTCCTCTCTCCCCTATGTGTGTACATTTTTCCTCTTTCTGAACTACTTAAGGGTGTTACATATATCATGGCCTTTACCCCCAAATATTTCAGTGTGCATTTGCTGAGAATAGGGATACTTTTACATAACCATCATAAAATGATCCACTTTTGTAAATTTAACATTGATTAAAAACTTTTAGCTTATATCTACCATCTGTAGAACATTGCTCATTTTGAGTTTGTCTGCTGTCTCCCCATGATGAGATGCAGGGGAGGCGCTCTGGCCAGCACCTTCACAGGGCACCACATCTGGGGGCACGTGCTGTTCATCTGCTCCTCCTCATGTTAATTTCATCCCCTGGTCAAGATGTTGCTCCATTTCTCTACCGTATAATTACTGATTTTCCCCCCTTGCACCTAATAAGTAGTCTGTGGGAAGACATTTTAAGGCCATGCAAGTATCTTGCTTTCATCAAAATTTCCCTCTGGAGAGCCTTGCCTGGTATGGTCTTTACAATGAGCTTGCAAAATGGTAACTTTCCAACTCCAGTACACCCTCCACAATTACCAGTCACCACTGAGTCCTCACTCCTGCCGATTCATTTATATATTCCTTATTGGTATAGACGCATGAAGTTCTAGTTTTTACTGATTTATAATTCATTACTGGGCTTATTTTGATGCCCCAGTTGCTGTCTTTGTGACATGCCCCCATTGTTTTTGTTTTGGGTTTAATTCCTTTTTCAACATAGCAAAATGTTTTGGGTTCGTCTTGCACTTGGCTGGATATTTGTAATGTAGGGAAACAAATAAGGTGAGGCAGTGACTAAAATGTCTGCAGTGGACGGTGCACACATGTTTATTGGGCAGTTCTTCAGCTGTCCTGATCTAGACACTTCTGCCTCTGTTTTCTTCACCATTCCCAATCTTCCTTTCCAGCTTGGTCCAGGCCAATCCAGAGGTCGCCATGGATTCCATCATCCATATGACCCAGCACATATCACCTACTCAGCGAGCAGAAGTTGTACGGATCCTCTCCACAATGGACTCCCCTTCCACGTAGGAAGAGCTTCCTGCCTGTCCCTGCCCTGTCTCTGGAGAAAAGGGCTAGAGCTGCCTTTTACAACTGCAGCCACTGTAATGAGAAGGCACAGGAGACCCAGCACTGGAGTCAAAGTGGCATTTTACTTCCTCCCAAGTGTTTCAGGTTACGCATGACATCCTGGGATGTAAGATCACAGAACCCCTCCAGCCCACCAGTCACACCCACCCCATTCAGTATTTATTACCCCAGCCAGGCCTAGTCCTCCACTCCCTGCACAGGACTGAGAAGGCAATGAAAGGTACAAACACGTACCATGAGGTCTTACTACCCAAAGCAGGGCTGCCCCTCCTGTCCTGACAGCCCCTTGGCCCCCAGCATGGGGAAGCGTGAGGAGTTGCCAGGCAGCAGCCCCTCTCACCCCTGGCCCCATGAGCCGCAGCCACAGGCAGCAGAGGAGGGCTAAGGAGAGGAGGAAGCCTCAAGTCCATTGTTTATTACCCTGACTCTTAGCCCAGCACACAGTAGGCACTGGAGAGGAATGATTCCCAGTTTAACCACACCATGGTACCTTTTATGACGAAAAATTAGAGCATAAAATCTATCACAAGCTCCATAGGAACTCAAAGATGAGGGCAAAACTGTGAGCCAAGAAGCAGAGAAAGAAAATAGACCCAGTTATTCTTGATTTAGGGGACTTCAACCTTGGGTTCAGTCTCTGAGGACAGAGGGAAAGGTAGTTGGCCTACCTCTCACCTGCATGTTACTGCTGGACTAGCTGTTGCATGTGGCTGGGAGCTGCAAGGCCCCAGTGCGTGAGGGGCCCCAGCAGTTCCATAGGCGGTGAAGAGTTGGCAGAGGAGGAGCCAGAGAGAACTGCTCTTTCTGCACTGGTGGAAACTAGTTACTTATGCCATGTGGAGGGCCAGCCACATAGTCTGTTTTGAGGACTTAAAAAGTTGTTCCTATGAAGCCTGGAGCTTGGATGGTTTTGAGGGGTTAATGGTGCCTCCACAGTCACTCTTCCCTAGTTCCAGGATTACTGTCCTAGCAGCTAACGTTTCTACTGTCTTCCCCAGAATGCAGACAGGCAGCAGATGTAGCAGCTCTCCCCACAGTTCTGAAAGGACCCTGGTGACAGCCACGCCCTCAGCACCAGGAGCTGGCCTTCCCGATGAGGGAGGCTTCCAGGAAACACAGAATCCACATGACCTTAAGATTCTTTACAACTCAGTCATGGTGCTGCTGTCCTCCAGGCTTACTGGCCCCTCCTGACCGGCATCGGGGGCTTCCTCAGGTGGTGGAGAGAGTTTACTTTCAACAACTAGTTTATTCAAGAAAAGAACTTACTGATTCCCCTGTTCCTAAAGCAAGAGTGGCAGGTGATCAGGGCTGGTGTAGCATCCAGTTCCTTTAGTGCAGCTAATTGCATTTGTCACTGACGACCAAGGAGGAAATCACTAAGGCATTTGAGAAGCAGTGGTATGAACGCTCTTGGACGAGCTACAGTTCTGAGCCTTAACCCTGTAGTTCGCACACAAGAGCGGAGCTCCACCTCCCCTTCTTTGGGAGGAATCTGTGCAGATGGATTGGCTGAACTTAATGGTTCTGGGTTGCAGGTGGGTACTGTATGGCTGGGTATGGAGCGGACTGCCCCCAGGAGTCAGAGCCTCAGCCTGGCTGCCCTGGTGGAAGGTGTGGGTGTTCAGCACCTTCAGAGAAGGGCATAAAGTGGTGGGGGACAATTCTCAGTCCAGGAAAATGCATTGACCATTGCTGGCTATTTGCTTGCCTAGTAAGAATTGGATTCATTTTTGACCAGATGATTATTCTACGCTTTTTTGCAATAAATCAAATCCCACATATCTACAAGTGGTATGAAGTCCTGCACCCCCCAGGAGGCCTGTCCAGGCATCTCTTCAGAGGCAGGGTGGGTTACACTCATTTACCTCCCCTCTCCCCACCAAATTATGACACAAATGAGTATGTTTCCTCTCTAGAACCCTGTAATGCCTCCTCCCCGGTCCCCAGAGCTCCTCACTGTCGGTCTCACCCTGGACAAGGATTTTTTAGTCAGAGCCACAGAACATGGGCACTCTGACATTCCCACAGCCCCTCGCACATGCGAGGCTACCAAGGCAGGAGAGTATAAATGATGGCTATTGACCAAGACCTGCCTGGACGGGGACTGCCATATTATCTGTTCTCTTCGTTCACAAAACAGCCTTCATTTGTCTCAGAATTCGATGGACGCATACCGTGATGAGCAGGAGCTTCAGATGCACTCTTTACACATTTTGTTGAAATAAACCTCTACATTTGTAGAAGAGTTACAGTTTGTCATTTCCATCCAGGCCCAGCCACCTCATCTCTTGTTCTGCTTTCAGCAGGGGCTCAGTGTGCGGCAAGCCCCGCCATGGCCCTGTGACACCTGACACCCTTTGTCTCCTGAACGTGCATAAAGATGATGGCTAGGCAGAAGAAAGCTGGCCTTGGCCAGCCCTGTCTTATTGGCTGAATCAAGGTCAAATTCTGAAAGGCTACAAATGCTTGGGAACCCCATGGCAGAGAGTCAGTTTTTAGTTTCTGTTGAGTTTTTCAGGACGGGAAACTTCTTCCTGCTGAGAGCTGGATGGGAGTCCTGGCAGGAATGTCCCCTCCCAAAAAGAATGTCTTTAGAGCAGGAACAAGAAAGACCGCAGCTGTTTAGTGAGGGTAACAGCTCCAAGCCTTCGAAGCCCAGAGCCCACTGCCCTTCTCAGAAGTCGCTTCTCAGCGCACAGGAAGTCGAGAGTGCTGACAACTCAGTGTAAACACTGGGGCCGCGGGGCCCTTGTTAGAGATTTGAGAGGGAGGTTTTGGATTTTCTTAATCATTTAGCTATTCATGGATTTTTAACTCTGGGCACAAAAAGGCACTCAGGGCAGGGAGCTCATGATTGCGTGCCTTCAACCCTCTGCCTCAGTTTATCTCTCTAAACAAGCTTTCTATGGGCCGGGCACGGTAGCTCACAACTATAAACCTAGCACTTTGGGAGGCCGAGGCGGGCGTATCAGGAGATTGAGACCATTCTGGCTAACACGGTGAAACCCCGTCTGTACTAAAAAATATATAAAAAATTAGGTGGGTGCAGTGGCACACGCCTGTAGTCCCAGCTACTTGGGAGCTGAGGCAGGAGAATCGCTTGAACCTGGGAGGCGGAGGTTGCAGTGAGCTGAGATCGCGCCATTGCACGCCAGCCTGGTGACAAAGCGAGACTCTGTCTCAAAAAAAAAAAAAATTTTTTTTTTCTATAAATCCCTGTAATTAAGGCAGGAATGAGCACCAATTCCTGAATGTCTGCAAAGAAAGATACAGGTCACAGGAGGCGAATCCCTGCCCTTTGCTGATTATTAAACTCAGTGTTGTATCTGTCTCTCTCTTTGGGATATATTGCAAAGCAAAGGGTTGCTTTTTCTAAAATGAAATAGAATGTTAAGAAAATATCAATTTTATTCCCCCTAAGCCAGATGTTCCAGAAAGGAGGGTCAGAAGGGAGATGCTACTGTTTGCCTCCCACTGCTGCTCTTCATGAGCAAGGAAGCCCGGGCTGCATGGCGGCCTGGGCCTCTTCCTTCGCTCCTCCCTAAGCAGGCAGCCGACCACAGGCGGCAGGTGTAAGCCCTCAGCCAGCACCTGTTGGTGGTTCTGGGGAGGGATTCTGCTGCTGCCTCTGGAAGCTTGTCCGATACAGTGTTTCCTGCCGCTGGGGTGCTACACTTCCTTCACTCTTCTCAACAAAAGGAAATGAATCCCCATTGGTCTTACTTTGGAGTAGTAAGGAAAAGACTGCACAGCCAGGGTTCTAGGATCCAGACCTAGACCCACCTCTCTTTCCCTGGCTAAACAGTAAGAACACAGTGATGAAGCAGATGCTTAAGGACCATGGGGAGGACTGTTCACCCCTGGTACACAGCTCTCGGTGCTGGGCAGCAGGGAAAGGCCTGCAGAGAGGCACTGAACTGAAAGGCAAACCTTCCTTCAAACCACTGGCTCCTCAGGCCCTGGGCACACCTGGGCCTGCCCTGTTCCACATGGTGAGGCAGAAAGCACCATGGGCCAGAGGGAGTGGTGTGGACAAATGAAGCTTACTGGCAGAGAGAGGCTACCAGCTGCGGGAGGGTGGAAGCCAGGGCATTCCAGGCCAGGACACTGGGATTTACAGTGTTTACTGGATTTACACTGGGATTTAAAGTTATTCAGGGGGCACTGGGAAGGTTGAAGGGGAGTAGAGCAGTCACTTGGGGGAGTAATAGACAATGAACTCCCAAAAAATAAGCTGGCATCAGATATAAAGATCCTTAAATGCCAGGCCAAGGAGTAAGGGTTTGTCCTTTGATGGTTTGTGGGCACGGGAAGGCTGTGTATAAAGCTTGCAAATGCAGACCAATTGAATAAAAAGAGCACAGTCTTGAGTGCCAAGAAACCTGGGTCCAAGCTCAGCTCGATCGTGTGCAGTCCCCAAGCTGGAGGGGCACCCACAGGAGTGGGGAACGATTGGCTATTTCCAGCGCTCTAGGAATCCTGCTGTGCCTCAGGCGGCAGTCTTCCCATGCCGTTGTCTTTGTGTTGACTGGAGTTTTACCCAGGAAGTGCAGTCCTGGTCACCTCCTGCTGGCCAGTGGCTCTAGTGGGTGTTGATAATAAGTGATGGGGGTAGGACATCTTCAGAAATGTAGTATATTGGTAATAAGCAAAATCCTCCAAAGCATGGGATATCCTGTGGTTGGTGGAGGGCAGAATGATAACAGAGCCTCAGACCTTAGGAGACTTGGAGCCACACAGTAGGCTCAGCCCACTAGGAACCACATGGAGACAGGACAGAATAGCTCAGAAGGCGCTGAGTCTGATGGCCAACATTCTGTCACGACTGACCTACAGTAATCAGGGAGGGCTGGGGTGGGGAGAGGCAGAACCCTGTGTACAAGTCCAGGCTCTGCAGCAGGAAAGAGCTCACAGAGCATTCCTGCCCATGCAAACAGCTCCTTTCATAGCCACTTACAAGAACAGGGACTTTGGAATAAGCCTGAGCTGATTTCCAGTATCCAGCCCCTCACTCTTGTCCTTGGGCAAGTTCCTGCCTCCTCATCTGTGAAACGTGGACCTCAATGGGGCATTTTGAAAAATGACATTAAATTAGTTAATGTGAATCAAGTGCAGGGCATAAGCAGCAAATTCTCAATGCAGGTCAGGTTTCTCCATGCCCTGTCTCTTTCGCTCCCAAGACCAGGGGCTCCCATCACTCAGGGGCACCCTCCTCATAGGGTATTGGTGGAGAACCGTCCCCCTGGTGAGGGCAGGGTCTAGGGATTGTCTCTAGGTGTTGGGTGACATGGACACTAGGCGGAAGTGCCACTGAGGAGCTGTGCAGCGGAGCCTGAAGGCCGATCTCCAAGCCTGGCTGCCCTCGCTTAGGGCAGGACTTGAGCATCGCAAGGGCGTTCTGAAGCCCTGCCTTCCCTGGGATGTGAAAGTAGAGTGTGGAACGAGAAGATCCCTAAGATCCCTTCCAGCTCTAGGAAGATTTTCATCTGGGATCATGGGTAATGCTGAAGTCTGGATAAAAATACTCCATGCCCACGGGCATTGTCAGCAACAGCAATAACTCAGTAGCAAACATACAGGGAAGACCAGTGGCTCAGCTTGGCTCAAGCAATAGACCAGCAGCCTAGCTAGAGCTTTAACAGAAGCGGGAAATGAGACAGCCACAAGGGGCTTGGTAACCTCCCGGCACATCCACACAGGCGAGACCAGAGAAGGCCCAAGCTAGTCACACAGCCCCGGCCGAGAGAACCTGTGGGCACATGAAGACGAAATGCCAGAGGGCCCAGCAGAAAGTAAAAGCCAGGGCAGATTTCAAAACTGCTGAGATTTTTTAATATGCAGCCCCCGCACACACATCGACTTATCAGCAGAAGATAGAAGCCTTGCTGGCTCAAGATACATGTGCCTAAATCATTGGCTGACCATTAGGCACAAGGGTGGCCCCTGTGAAGCCAGGCTTAAAAAATAAGAAATTTTAAAAAGAAAAACTGAGCAGAGGCTGGGTGTGGTGGCTCAATCCCTGCACTTGGGGAGGCTGAGGTGGGTGGATCACTTGAGGTCAGGAGTTCGAGAGCAGCCTGGCCAACATGGTGAAACCCCGTCTCTACTAAAAATACAAAAATTAGCTGGGTGTGGTGGTGTGCGCCTGTAATCCCAGCTACTTGGGAGGCTGAGGCAGGAGAATTCACTTGAACCCGGGAGGTAGAGTTTGCAATGAGCCAAGATCGTGCCACTGCACTCCAGCCTGGGCGACAGAATGAGATCCCATCTCAAAAAACAAACAAAAACAACTGGGCAGAAACTTGAAAAACACACACACATTTACAGAAATAAAGGGTCAGGTAGGACAACCTTGGGCCCTTCTTTAAAAAAAAAAAGAATTGGCCAGGCATGGTGGCTCACACCTGTAATCCCCAGCAACTTGGGAGGCCAAGGTGGGTGGTTCACTTGAGTCCAAGAGTTCAAGACCAGCCCAGGCAACATGACAAAACTCCATCTCTACAAAAAATGCAAAAAAAAAAAAAAAAAAAAAAAAGCCAGGTGTGGTGGCACACACTTGGCATCCCAGCCACTTGGGAGGCTGAGGTGGAAGGATGACCTGAGCCCAGGGAGTCAGAGGCTGCAGTGAACCGTAATCACACCACTGCACTCCAGCCTGGGTGACATAGCAAGACCCTGTCTCAAAACAAAACAAAAAACACATTCTGAATAAAATTCTGATACATGCTGCACATGGATGAACCTTGAAGACATTATGCTAAGTGAAATAAGCCAGACACCAAAAAAACAGATATTGTTTGATTCCACTTATATGAGGTATCAGAAATTATCAAATTCACAGAGACAGAAAGTAGAACAGTGGTTACCAGGGGTTGTGGGGAGAGGAACTTGGGAATTACTGTTTTCGTGTTTAGAGACAGGGTCTTGCTCTATTGCCCAGGCTGGAGTACGGTGGTATGATCATAGCTCACTACAGCCTCTAACTCCTGGGCTCAAGCAATCCTCCCACCTCAGCCTCCTGAATAGCTGGGACTACAGGTACAAAAGCCACCATACCCAGCTAAAAAAAAATTTTTTATTGTAGAGGCAGAGTCTCACTGTGTTGCCCAAGCTGATCCTGAACTCCTAGGCTCAGGCGATTATCCTGCTTCAGCCTCCCAAAGCACTGGAATTATAGGCATGAGCCACTGTAGCAGCTGCGAGTTATTGTTGAATGAGTACAGAGTTTCAGTATGGGATGATGAAATGTTCTGGAGGTGGATGGTGGTGATGGTTGCACAACAATGTGAATGTCCTTAATGTCACTGAACTATACACTTAAAAACTGTTAAAATGGGCCAGGCGCGGCGGCTCACGCCTGTAACCCCAGCACTTTGGGAGGCCAAGGTGGGTGGATCACCTGAGGTCAGGAGTTCAAGACCAGCCTGACCACCATGGAGAAACTCTGTCTCTACTAAATATACAAAAAATTAGCCGGGTGTGGTGGTTCATGCCTGTAATCCCAGCTACTCGGGAGGCTGAGGTAGGAGAATTGCTTGAACCTGGGAGGCGGAGGTTGTGGTGAGCCAAGATTGTGCCATTGCACTCCAACCTGGGCAAGAAGAACGAAACTCCATCTCAAAAAAAAAAAACTGTTAAAATGGTAAATCATACATTTATCCCAGTTTTTGAAAAGGAAATTCTGAAAAGTTGACCAGAGGGACTACACAGTAGATTTGGGAAGACAGAAGAATCAGTGAATTTGAAGTCATAGAGCAATAGAATTATCCAATGTGAAGAACAAAGAGAAAAAAGAGTGAAAAATGAATAGAATCCCAGACCTCTGTGCAGCAACAGTGCGTTTACCAACATATGTGTACTGGGGGTGCCAGAAGAGAGAGAAAGGGGCAGAAAAAATATTTGAAGAAACAGTGGCTGAAAAATTCTCAAATTTGATGGAAAACATGAATCTGCAGATCCAAGAAGCTCAATAAACCCCAAGTAGGATAAACGAAGAGACCTGCACCTAGATACCTCATGGCCAAACTGTTGAAAGATAAAGAAAAATCTTAAAAGAAGCTAGAGAAGAACAAGTCATCACTTACAGAAGAATAACAAAATAAATCACAGCTGCCTTCTAATCAGAAACAATGGACCTCAGGAGGCAGTGAGGCGATATAGTCCAAGTGCCACAAGAAGGAAAAAAAAAACCCTGTCAAACAAGAATCCTATATCCAGCAACACTATCCTTAAAACAAGTACACATGAAATAAAGACACTCCACAAAAAAAGAGAATTCATTTTTAGCAGAACCAGCTTTACAAGAAATACTAAAAGCAATCATTCAGGCTGAAAAGAAATAATTCCAGATAGGAATTCAAATCTACTCAAAGAAATGAAAAGGCATTGGGAAAACGTAAACAGTACCTAGGTAAATATAAAAAACTGTGTTCTCTTTAACTTCATTAAAAGACATAAAATTGCATTAAACGATAAGTATACTACTGTATTTTGGGGTTTATAGCATATAGAACTGTAATATGTATGACAATCACACAAAGAAGGGGGTAAAAATGGAACAACATGAAAACTAAGTCTCTATGTGTTGCCATTATTAAGGTAATATTAATCTCAAGTAGATTGTTATATAACCTCTAGAACAACCACTAAAAAAGTAACTTTATTTATTTATTTAGAGATGGAGTCTTGCTCTGTCACCCAGGCTGGAGTGCAGTGGGGCAGTCTCGGCTCACTGCAACCTCCGCATCCCGGGTTCAAGCAATTCTCCTGCCCCAGCCTCCCGAGCAGCTGGGATTAATAGGCACCCACCACCATACTCGGCTAATTTTTGTATTTTTAGTAGAGACAGGGTCTCACCTGTTGGCCAGGCTGCTCTCGAACTCCTGACCACAGGTGATCCACCTGTCTCGTCCTCCCACAGTGTTGGGATTACAGGCGTGAGCCACTGCGCCCAGCCGAAAATAACTTTAAAATACATAGTAAGGCTGGCAGCAGTGACTCACACCTCTAATCCCAGCACTTGGGGAGGCTGAGATGGGAGGATCATATGAGTCCAGGAGTTTGAGACCAGGCTGGGTAATACAGTGAGACCCTATCTCTACAAAAAATTTTTAAAAACTGGCCAGGCATGGTGGCACATGCCTGTAGTTCCAGCTACTTGGGAGGCTGAGCTGGGAGGAGCACTGGCCCAGGAGGCTGGGGTTGCAATGAGCTGAGATCGCGCCACTGCACTCCAGCCTGGGCAACAGAGCAAGACCCTGTCTCAACAACAAAAGGCAAAGGGCTTAAACCCATTTCTTCAAAGATGATTTATGAATGGCCAAGAAGCATATAAAAACATGCTCAGCATCATTAACTGTTGGGGAAATGTACATTAAAACCACAATGAGATAACACCTCATACCCATTAGGATGTCTACTATAAAAATCAAACAGAAAATAACATGTTGGAGACGACATGGAAAAATTAGAACCCTTGTGCACTGTTGGCAGGAATAGAAAATGGTGTAGCTGCTATGGAAAAATGGTTCCTCCAAAAATTAAAAGTAGGGCTGGGCGTGGTGGTTCACACCTGTAATCCCAACACTGAGAGGCTAAGGTGCCCAGGAGTTCGAGACCAGCCTGGGCAACACAGTGAGATGCCCATCTGTACAAAAAATTAAAAAGTACAAGATTAGCTGGGTGGTGGCACGCGTCTGTAGTCCCAGCTACTTGGGAGGCTGAGAGGACTGCTTGAGCATGGCCAACACAGCGAGGAGACTCTGCCTCAAAAAAAGCAAAAATGAAACAAAAATGAAAAATAGGAGGCTGAGGTGGGAGGACGGCTTAAGCCCAGGAGTTCGAAGTTGCAGTGAGCTATAATCAAGCCACTGTGCTCTAGCCTGGGCAACAGAGTGAGACCCTGTCTCAAAAAAAAAGAAAAAAGCAAAGCACTACATATGATCCAGCAATCTCACTTCTGAGCAGATATCCAAAAGAATTGAAAGCAGGGCCTTGAATAGATATTTGCACATCCATGTTCATAGCAGCATTATTCACGATAGCCAAGAGGTGAAAGCCATCCAAACGTCCATCGAAGAATAAATGGATAAACAAAATGTGGTCTATACTTACAATGGAATGTTACACAGCCTTAACAAGGAAAGCATCCCAACCCCATGCTGTAACAGGAATGAACCTTGAGGACATTCTGTTAAGTGGAATAAGTCAGTTGCAAAAAGACAAATAACTGTAGGATTCCACCTATATGAGGTATTTAAATAGTCAAATTCTGCTGCGCGCGGTGGCTCATGCCTGTAATCCTAGCACTTTGGGAGGCCAAGGCGGGTGGATCACTTGAGGTCAGGAGTTCAAGATCAGTCTGGCCAACATGGTGAAACCCCATCTCTACTAAAAATACAAATGTTAGCTGAGCATGGTGGTGCACGCCTGTAATCCCAGCTACTTGGGAGGCTGAGGCAGGAGAATTGCTTGAACCTGGGACGCGGAGGTTGCAGTGAGCCGAGGTCACACCACTGCACTCCAGCCTGGGTGACAAAGCGAGACTCTGTCTCAAAACAAAAAACAAAAAATCAAATAAAGTAGTCAAATTCATAGAAACTGAAAGAAGAATGGTGGTTGCCAGGGGTTGGAGTGAGGGGTAAATTGGGAATTGTTAAATGGGTATAAAGTTTCAGTTTTGTGGGGTAAGAATTTCTGGAAATCTGTTGCATGACAATGTAAATATACTTAACACTATTGCATTGTACACTTAAACATGGTTAAGATGGTAAGTTTTATTTTTTTAGCCACAATTTAACATGTATCTATGTAAATATATATATAAAAAACAACACTGGGGCTGGGTGTGGTGGCACACCTGTAACCTCAGCATTCTTGAAGCCAGAAGTTTGAGACCAGCCTGAGCAACAAAGTGAGACCCAGTCTCCACAAAAAAAAAAAAAAAAAAAAAAACAAAAAACTAGCCAGGCATGGTGGCACACACCATGTAGTCCCAGTAGTACTGAGTACCTGAGTAGTCCCACCATGTAGTACCTGAGTAGTCCCAGCTACTCAGGAGGCTGAGGCAGGAGCATCTCTTGAGCCCAGGAGTTCAAGGCTGCAGTGAGCTGTGATCGCATCACTGCTCTCCAGCCTGCAGGATAGAGTGAGACCTTGTCTATAAAACACACAAAAGCAAGCAGTAAAGGAAAAACAAATTAACAAAACCCTTATCAATAATTACATTAAATTTCAAAGGACTAAACACTCCAATCAAAAGATAGACTGTCAGATTAGGTAAAAAAAATCCAGGCTGGGTGTGGTGGCTCTTGGCTGTAATCCCAGCACTTTGGGAGGCTGAGACAGGCAGATTGCCTGAGTCCAGGAGTTTGAGACCAGCCTGGGTAACATAGGGAGACCTCATCTCTACAAAAAAATTAAAATACAAAAAATTAGCCAGGCATGGTGGCATGCACCTGTAGTCCCAGCTACTCGGGAGGCTGAGGTGGGACAATCACTCAAGCCCTGGAGGCTGAGGCTGCAGTGAGCCTAAATCACACCACTGCACTCCAGCCTGAGTGACAGAGTGAGATCCTGTCTCAAAAATAATAACTAAAAATTTATAAAAACAAACAAAATGCCTGTTACTCCTACCTCAGCCTCCCGAGTAGCTGGAACTACAGGTGTGTGTCCCCACACCTGGCTAATTTTTTTAATTTTGTGGAGACTGGGTCTTAAGTCTTTAAGAAAAACACTTTAGATTCAAAGACACAAGTGGGTAAAAGTATAAAGATACCATCTACTTTTGAGAGTAGAGTTGCTACATTATTAAGAGTTGGAGTAGCTACATTAATATCTATATCTATCTATATATAATGTCATTAGAGACAAAAATAAACATTTATTATGCTAAAAGAATCAGTTTGTCAGGAAGCTATAACAATTATAAATGTATACATATTTAACAACAGAGCCCCAAAATACAGAAAGCAAAAACTGACAGAATAAAAAGGAGAAATAGACAATTCAACAATAACAGGTCTGGATCTGGATCAATAAACTTAAACTTCCACACCAAAAAACAGAGAAGAAAAAAGGAGAATAAACTAAGCCCAAAGCAAGAAGAATAAAGGAAAACATAAAGGTCAGAGTGGAAACTAGTGAAAGAGAAAACAGTAAACAACAGAGAAAAGTCAATAGAAACTAAAAGTTGACTCTTCGAAAAAAAATCAGGCCAGGCACAGTGGCTCACACCTGTAATTCCAGCACTTTGGGAGGCCAAGGTGGGTGGATCACGAGGTCAAGAGATCGAGACTATCCTGGCCAACATGGTGAAACCCCGTCGCTACTAAAAATACAAAAATTAGCTGGGCGTGGTGATGGGCACCTGAAATTCCAGCTATTTGGGAGGCTGAGGCAGGAGAATCACTTGAACCCAGGAGGCGGAGATTGCAGTGAGCCGAGATCTTGCCACTGTACTCCAGCCTGGGTGACAGAGCGAGACTCCGTCTCAAAAAAAAAAAAAAAAAAAAAAAGGAAAAAGGAGAAAGAAAAAAGGAAAAAAACAATAAAATTGACAAGAAGAAAAGAGAAACAACACAAATTTCCAAAATCAGGAATCTAAGAAGGGACACTGCTAGTGGCTCTACCAAAATGAAGATGATAAAGAAATATTATGAGCAACTTTATGCCAACAAATTAGACTTAGGGAAAATGAACACATGCCTAGAAAGACACAAATTTACCAAAACTGACTTGAGAAGAAACACACAATCCAAATAGACCTATAACAAATAAAGAAATTAGTCACTAAAAATCCTCCCACAGGCCAGGCACTGTGACTCACACCTGTAATCCCAGCACTTTGGGAGGCTGAGGTGGGGGAATCACCTGAGGTTAGGAGTTCAAGACGAGCCTGGCCAACATGGTGAATCGCCATCTCTGCTAAAAATACAAAAATTAATATATATGTAACAAACCTGCACGTTATGCACATGTACCCTACAACTTAAAGTATAATAATAATAAATAAATTTAAAAAAAAAAAGAAAAAAAAACCAAAAAACCTTGAAATAAAAAAAAAAAAAAAATACAAAAATTAGCCAGGTGTGGTGGCGCATGCCTGTAATCCCAGCTACTCGGGAGGCTCAGGCAGGAGAATGGCTTCCACCGGGAGGCGGAGGTTGTGATGAGCCCAGATCATGCCACTGCAATCCAGCCCGGGCAAGAAAGCAAGACTCAGTCTCCAAAAAAAAAAAAAAAAATTCCACAAAGTAAAGCCCCGGTCCCAGAAAGCTTCACTGGCGGATGTTCTGTAAAATATTTAAAGAAGAAATACTACAGCCAGGTGCAGTGGCTCGTGCCTGTAATCCCAGCACTTTGGGAGGCCAAGGAGGGCGGATCATCAGCTTAGGAGTTGGAGACCAGCCTGGCCAACATGGAGAAACGCTGTCTCTACTAACAATACAAAAATTAGCCGGTTGTGGTGGTGGGTGCCTGTAATCCCAGCTACCTGGGAGGCTGAGGCAGGAGAATTGCTTGAACCCGGGAGGTAGAGGTTGCAGTGAGATGAGATCGCGCCACTGCACTCCAGCCTGGGTGAGGGAGTGAGACTCCATCTTGAAAAAAAAAAAGAGGCCGGGTGCAGTGGCTCAAGCCTGTAATCCCAGCACTTTGGGAGGCCGAGACGGGCGGATCACGAGGTCAGGGGATCCAGACCATCCTGGCTAACACAGTGAAACTCCGTCTCTACTAAAAATGCAAAAAGTAGCCGGGTGTGGCAGCGGGTGCCTGTAGTCCCAGCTACTTGGGAGGCTGAGGCAGGAGAATGGCGTGAACCCGGGAGGCGGAGCTTGCAGTGAGCCGAGATCGCGCCACTGCACTCCAGCCTGGGCCACACAGCGAGATTCCGTCTCAAAAAAAAAAAAAAGAAAACAGAAAGAATACTGGTCCTTCTCAAACTCTTTTAGAAAACAGAAGGAACACTTTCCAACTCATTCTACAAGGCCAGTATTATCCTGATACCAAAGCCAAAGACATCACAAGAAAACTACAGGCCTGTATCCCTCGTGGACACAGGATGCAAAAATCCTTAGCAAATATTAACTAACTGGGCCAGGTGCCGTGGCGTACATGTAGTCCCAGCTACTTGGGCAGCTGAGGCAGGAGGACTGTTTGAGCCCAGGATTTTGAGGCTGTAGTATGCCATGAGCATGTCTTTAAATAGCCACTGCACTCCAGCCTGGTCAACATGGCAAGACTCCATCTCTTAAAAAAAAGAATGAGCAAACTGAATCCAACAACACACACCCACAAATTTTTTTTTTTTTTCTTTTTGAGATGGGGTTCTCACTCTGTCACCCAGGCTAGAGTGCAGTGGCAAGATCACAGCTCACTGCAACCTCCTCCCCTAGGTTCAAGCAATCCTCCCACTTCGGCCTCCCACCAGCCTCCCACCATCTGGGTGCGCACCACCACACCCAGCTAATTTTTGTATTTTTCAGTAGATATGGGGTTTCACCATGTTGGTCAGGCTGGTCTCAAAATCCTGACCTCAAGTGATCCACCCATCTTGGCCTCCCAAAGTGCTGGGATTACAGGCGTGAGCCACCATGCCCAGCCTAGCAATATATACATATATGTATTTTTTAAAATTTTATTTCTTCTAAAAAAATAAAACAGGATACATGTGCAGAATGTGCAGGTTTGTTACATAGGTATACCTGTGCCATGGTGGTTTGCTGCACCTATTGACCTGCCCTCTCAATTCCCTCCTCTCGCCCCACTGCACCTCTCAGCAGGCCCTGGTGTGTGTCATTCCCCTGTGTCCATGTGTTCTCATTGTTCAACTCCCACTTATGAGTGAGAACATGCAGTGTTTGGTTTCCTGTTCCTGGGTTAATTTGCTGAGGATGGCTTCCAGCTTCATCCATGTCCTTGCAAACGACATGATCTCATTCCTTTTTATGGCTGCGTAGTATTCCATGCAACATTTTTTGTTTTTAAGTAGTTTCACACCTTTAATCCCAGCACTATGGGAAGCTGAGGAGGGAGAATTACTTGAGCCTAGGAGTTCGAGACCAGCCTGGGCAACATAGTGAGACCTTGTCTCTACAAAAAAATTGTAAAATGTAGCCAGGTGTGGGCCAGGCACGATGGGTCATGCCTGTAATTCCAGCATTTTGGGAGGCCCAGGCAGGCAGAACACATGAGGCTAGGAGTTCGAGACCAGTGGGGCCAATATGTCGAAACCCTGTCTCTACCAAAAAATACAAAAATTAGCTGGGTGTGGAGCCACATGCCCATAGTCTCAGCTACTTGGGAGACTGAGGCAGGAGAATCACTTGAACCTTGGAGGCAGAGGTTGCAGTCAGCCGATATCATGCCACCATACTCCAACCTGGGCAACAGAGCAAGACTGTCTCCAAAAAAAAAAAATTAGCCGGGTGTGGTGGCGTGCACCTGTAATGCCAGCTGCTTGAGAGGCTGAGGCAGGAGAATTGCTTGAACCTGGGAGGCAGAGGTTGTGGTGAGTGGAGATCGCGCCACTGCACTCCAGCCTGGGCTGCAGAGTGAGACTGTCTCAAAAAAATAAAAATAAATTTCCACAACCTGAAAAAGGGCGTCTGTGAAAAACCTCAAGTAACTTCATGTGTGATGGTGAAAGACTGAATGCTCTTCTCTCTAAGAGGGAATACGGCAAAAATGTCTGCTCATGCTCTTCTCTCTAAGAGGGAATACGGCAAAAATGTCGGCTCTTGCTACTTCTCAGCATTGCGCTGGAGGTGCTGGCCAATGCAACAGGCTACACGAAACGTAAAGGTTTATAGATTGGAAAGAAAAGATTAAAACTCATTATTCACAAGTGGCATGATCCTATATGAAGAATCCATTTTTAAAAACTAGAACACATGCATTCAGTAAAGTCACTGACTACAAGATTAATTTAAAAACTCAATAATAGTATTTCTATACACTAGCAAGAAGAAATCTTAAAATGAAATTAAAATAATTTCATTGACAGCATCCAAACCAACAAAAGACATAGGAATAATTTTACAAAATAAATAGACATGTACCCTGAAATTATAAAACACTGCTGAGAGCAATTAAATAAAAACAAATGAAGAGCTAGTCCATGTTCATGGATGAGAAAACTCAATGTTGTTGGGATGGTAGTTCTCCCCAAATCGATCTATAGAGTCAGTGTAATCCCTATCAAAATTCCAGCAGACATTTTTCTAGAGATTAACAAATTTAGGCCAGGAACAGTGGCTCATGCCTGTAATCCCAGCACTTTGAGAGTCTGAGGTGGGAGTATCACTTGAGCCCAAAAGTTCAGTATCAGCCTGGCCAACATAAGGAGATCCTGTCTCTACAAAAAATAAAAAAAATTAGCTGGGTGTGGCGGCATGTGCCTGCAGTCCCAGCTACTCAGGAGGCTGAGTGGGGAGGATGGCTTGAGCTTGGGAGATTGAGGTTGCAGTCAGCTGTGATTACACCACTGCACTCCAGCCTGGGTGAAAGAGAAAGATCCTGTCTAAAAAAAAAAAAAAACAAAAAGAAGAAGGAGAAGAAGAGCAAGCAAAATAAATTAACAAACGTATCCTAAATTTTTTTTTTTTTTTTTGAGACGGAGTCTCACTCTGTCGCCCAGGCTGGAGTGCAGTGGCGCGATCTTGGCTCACTGCAGCCTCCACCTTCCGGGTTCAAGCAATTCTCCTGCCTCAGTCTCCCGAGTAGCTGGGACTATAGGCGCCTGCCACCAGGCCTGGCTAATTTTTTTAAATTTTTTTAGTAGAGATGGGGTTTCACCATGTTAACCATGCTGGTCTTGATCTCCTGACTTCATGATCTGCCTGCCTCAGCCTCCCAAAGTGCTGGGATTACAGGTGTGAGCCACCGCGCCCAGCCCTGTATCCTAAAATTTATACAGAAATGCAAAGGACTCAGAATACTCAAAACAATTTTGATAAAAATTTGGAAGATTTAAACTACCTGATTTCAAAATGTTCACAGATATAAACACAAGCAAATAGAATGGAACATAATTGAGAGTCTCAAAAGAAATCCTAGCATTTAGGATCAACTGATTTTCCACAAAGAAGTCAAGACAATTCAATGGCAGAAAAGCTAGCCTTTTCAACAAACGGTGCCAAGACATTCGGATATCCATACACAGTTATATTTTTAGACTCTTACACCATGGACAAAAATTTACTCAAAATATATTGCAGACTTAAATATATACGTTACAACTATAAAACATCCACAAGAAGACAAGTAGGAGAAAATGTTTTGTGACCTTGGATTGGGTAAAGATTTCTTAGATATGACATAATCCATAAAAGAAAAAAGAAATGGATAAATTAGGCTTCATCAAAATTAAAACCTTTTGTGCTCCAGAAGAGACCATTAAGAAAATAAAGACGGCCAGGCACAGTGACTCACGCCTGTAATCCCAGCACTTTGGGAGGCCGAGGCAGGTGGATCACGAGGTCAAGAGATCGAGACCATCCTGGCCATCATGGTGAAACCCTGTCTCTACTGAAAAAAAAATTAGTTGGGCATGGTGGTAAGCGCCTGTAATCCCAACTACCCAGGACGCTGAGGCAGGAGAATCACTTGAACCCAGGTAGAGATTGCAGTGAGCTGAGATAGCACCATTGCACTCCAGCCTGGCAACAGTGCAAGACTCCATCTTAAAAAAAAAAAAAAAAAAAAAAAAAGCTTATGTTTAGCTTTTTCAGAAGATGCTAAACTGTTTTCCAAAGTGCCTGTATCACTTTATATTTACACCAGCAAAGTGTGCAGGCTCCAGTTTCTCCACATCCATGCCAACACTTGTAATTGTCTGTCTTCCAATTATAGCCTTTCTGGCAAATAGTGGATTCCCACTGTGGCTTTAATTTGTTTCCCTAGTGACAAATGATGTTGAACATCTTCTCGTGTTCATTATTCATGTATCTATCTTCTTCGGTGAAACATCTATTCACATCTTAATTTAAATTGAGTTGCCTTGTTGCCTTGTAAGGATTCTTTATATATCCTGGATTCAAGTCCTTTATCAGATACATGATCTGCAAATATTTTCTCCCAGTCTGTGAGTCAGTGGCTTGTCTTCATTTTCTTTTTCCTTTTTCTTTTCTTTCTTTCTTTCTTTCTTTCTTTTTTTTTTTTTTTTTTTTTTTTTTTNGACAATTACAAGTGTTGGCATGGATGTGGAGAAACTGGAGCCTGCACACTTTGCTGGTGTAAATATAAAGTGATACAGGCACTTTGGAAAACAGTTTAGCATCTTCTGAAAAAGCTAAACATAAGCTTTTTTTTTTTTTTTTTTTTTCCTGAGACGGAGTCTTGTTCTGTCGCCCAGGCTGGAGTGCAGTGGCCGGATCTCGGCTCACTGCAAGCTCCACCTCTCGGGTTCACGCCATTCTCCTGCCTCAGCCTCCCGAGTAGCTGCCTCCCGAGTACAGGTGCCTGCCACCTCGCCCGGCTAGTTTTTTGTATTTTTAGTAGAGACGGGGTTTGACTGTGTTAGCCAGGATGGTCTCGATCTCCTGACCTCGTGATCCGCCCGTCTGGGCCTCCCAGAGTGCTGGGATTACAGGCGTGAACCACCGCGCCCGGCCTAAACATAAGCTTTCATACTCAGCAGTTCCATGCCTAGGTATCTGCCCAAGGGAAATGAAAACATCTCTCACAAAGGCTTGTGATTGCTCTTATCAGCTTCATACATCATCGCCCAAATCTGGAAACAATCCAAATGTTCATGAGTAGGCAAGAGGATCAACAAAATGTGGTATATCCACACAATGGAAGACTAGTCAGCAATCGAAAGGAATGAACTACTGACATATGCCAGAATAAAGATATAAACACCTCATGCCAAGCGAAAGCAGCCAGACACAAACACTCCAGATTGTAAGATTCTTTTTAAATGAAATGTTCGGAAAAGAAGGCAAATTACCTGGGACTGGGAGTAGGGAGTTCCGGCAACACCAGAGGAGCTTGTGGGGAGATGAGAATGTCCTAAACATGGGCCGTGTTGGTGGCAGCACAACTCCACAGATGTAGTAAAAACCACGGAATTGTACATTTACAACGGGTGAGTTTTATGGCATGTAAATTCTACCTCAGTAACAACACTGTAGAAGAAAATGGAGGCTGGGCGCGGTGGCTCATGCCTCTAATCTCAGCACTTTGGGAGGCCAAAGCGGGCGGATCACCTGAGGTCAGGGGTTGGAGACCAGCCCGGGCAACATGGCAAAAGTCTGTCTCCACTAAAAATACAAAAATTAGCTGGGCATGGTGGCAGGCACCTGTAATCCTGGCTACTCGGGAGGCTGAGGCAGGAGAATCGCTTGAACTAGGGAAGTGGAGGTTGCAGTGAGTGGAGATCATGCCACTACACTCCAGCCTAGGTGACAGAGCGAGACTGTCTCAAATAATAACAACAACAACCACCATCATGGGGTAGGGGCTACACAGACCTTACCACTGACACCCCACAGCCTGCCCTCCTGCGCTGCAGGTGTTTCCACAAACGCCTCCTCTCCCTCCCATCCCCGGCTGCTCTAGCTGCTTGCCAATTTCTTTTCAGCTTCAGCCTGGCTGGTTCAATGATCGCTGTCCTCGCACGGGACCCAGCCCCTCCTCAGGACCAGCAGCTGCGGCCATCAGCTGCCCTGGCCCAGCTCCTCCAGAACGGCGTGTGTTAAAGGGATCCACCTGGGGCGGAGGTCCTCCAGTTGGTCCCGGTGAGCTCTCACATGAGAGTAATGAAGTTTAAACTTCTCTTCAGCAGCTAAGCACGGACACTGACCCTGACACCTTGCTAAGCTAATCGAGTTACAAAATGAATCCTTTAGGATCAAATTCATCACAACAGCCGTGCCTATGACCCATTTTATTATAACCTTTTCTGAAAATCTGCTCTGGTCTGCCACCCTGATCCTGCCCAACCAAGCCCTAGTTAGCCTGTGTCTGAGGACGCCTGGCAGGCCCGGCGCGACGCTGTGGAGGGTGAGGGGTTCCAGTCACCTGTGAGCAACCTCAGTCGTACGTGCCCAAGGCTCGGGTCCTGTAATCTATTTCTGTGACCTCAGGTCCCAGCAGAGCTCTGATTTCAAGCCACAGCCCTGGCCCAGGCCCAGACTGTGTTTCTGACTCAGCACCCAATAGGCATGTAAACAAGATTACATCACAGATTTTCCCTGGCCATACCTCCCGGTCCAGACTCTGGCTGAAGAGAGACGCTGGAGCTTGGCCCTCCAGGAGTTCCAGAGTCACCGCTAGCCATGAGGGAACTTATCACCTAGCCCTCCTCTCACCTGCGCAGGCTCAAACCAACCAGGAGCAGGGCTCCCGAGGGGCGAGCTTTATGCAAATGCCAGGGGTGGGGTTCCTGGCCACCAACCTCTGCACATGGTGCTGCCTGGAGGGAAGGTTCCAGGACTCTGCAATGGACTTCTGCCCAGTAGGAGTGGCGAACTCGTGGCTCTCACGGCTTTGCTTTATTTGTTACAGATACACCTCCACTACTTTACACACTATTAGAAAGCTGAGTACCCCCAATCACTTTTAGGCACATGCAGAAATGCAATTTTGGGAGGCAGAAACTACTCAACTCCAGCAATGCATCTAAACTCTACCCTGAAATATCTGCATATTAAACTACCAAGGACAGTTAAGCTTTCAAAGGGAGAAGATCAAAGTGCTGTCATCTTTTAATTTAATCCTTTTGTTGCATCAATGGTCTTAAGAGGGATGAGAGAGATCAAAATAAAAATGGAAACAAACTCTATCTTTGTGGCTGTTGTGTTTTAGTCTTTTTTTTCTCAATTTGGGCCACAAAATAGGTCAGCTCCATTACTGATCAGCCTTCCCACAAATATTTAAAACAAATTGAATTGCACACCCAATACCCATCACAATTACACCAGGCACAATAACTAAATTAGCAATTCAACAAAATAATTGGAAATGCGATTCTCTCTATTCCACCAGTCTCCCTGGAGGCTTGAGCGGATCTATGGGGGAAAGCTCAGCTTCCCTAATTCTGCAGCTAATTAGAGACACACTTGTAAATGAAGTTGTTTGTCTTAAAGTTGAAATTCTCTTCTGGGGGTGGGGGAGAGGCAAGGAGAGATGAGAAAGTCCTTCCGCTCTGGAGCAAGTGTATGTAAACAGGTATAAAAACCCAGGCCTGGGTTCTAATTAGCAGCCATACCCGCAATTAATAAAGCATCACTATTTTGGCTTCACTTGTCTGGTAATGCGCGACTTTGGAAGAGCCAGCCTGGCTGACAGCCGCGTAAATAAAGCGGTGCACCCTTCTGATGGCACTCGCGACCTGTCACTATGGGCTGCTGCTTTGGGAGCGGGCGGAGTGCCAGGACAGCAGGAGCGGTCAGTAGTGGCCAGTGTGTGCTGCTGGCTCCCACGTGGCCCCCCCGTTTCGGACAGGAAAACCAAAGGCTCACCCTAAAAGGAAGCAGGCAGAGGCTCCCCTGCCCAACAGACCCTCCCCTCCTGTGGACCGCCGTCAGCAGCCGAACCTGGGCCCCGCTGGCTCAGGCCACCACACCAGCCAGAGTTGCAAATCTACCTCGGCCCACTTGCTCAGGCCACTCTTGGAGAAGCAATCTTGAGGTTGCAATTAGGCTGTCCTTGGCCTCTTTTTGTTCCTTCAGGAAGGAAAATCTCTGTTTAATTATATACCCGAGAACTAGGACTTAAAGCCGGCCCCTCTCATCCTTCTCCTGGAGGATGGAGATGTGACCTTAAAATGCAAACTCTCCCCAGGGCTCCAGAGGCTCGAGGAGCCCCGTCACAGGGGCTTACTTCCCAGGCCAGGCCGCTCTCCCTGCCCTGCCCGGCAGGAGCCTCCCAGACACACACACCTGGGGCCCAAGCACTCCCAGGAACAAAGCCCTGGCCTTACCAGCAAGGTGAGCCGATGAAACGGTGGCCCCGCAGCCTGGGGAAGCCTCCAATTCCAAGATCCTGGTGGAACATCACAGCACCTCGCTGGGAGGTGTGGAGGGACAGGAGCCTGCGAAAATGCTGATAAGTGAATTCAAAGCACCTGCTCCTTTCTCCTTATCTCCTCAAACAATGTGAACTCGGAGCTATCACATTTAAAGTGCTCCGTATTCGCCTTACATTTAGCTCTTAAAACCAAGTGCAGTGTGCTACAACTTTAAAGGACACGAGAGTCAGGCTGGAAAATAATTTTATGGCATCAGGGATTCAGCTCCGAGCCCAGTCCCTCAGGAGGAGATGAGACTGAGTCAGCCTCCCGGGCTCCCCGGACCACCCTGGACACCACGCAGAAAACCACCCGCTTCCCCACGCCCTCCACCTACCCCAGGTCTCAGGGCCAAGAACTCAGTGGAGACAGGTCACAGCACCAGCCCCAGCTCAGGTCTAGAACAGGGACTTCCACCCAGCCTGCTGGGCTGCGCACAGGTGTGTGAAGACACGGAGCCCCTCAGCCCTGGGACAGCTGGAGCTCCTGCCACCTCATCTGCTGACCATTCCCCTCATCTTTAATTTTGGCACTTGCTGTGCCTTGCAAAAGGTTGGAAAATAGTCATACAAATCTGAACTGTCTAATACATTAGCTGCTGGCCACACTGCAAGTGCACATGTGGCTGGTGGCTACCGTGCGGGATAGCACAGAACAACCAGATTACATTCCCATCATCCTAGAAAGTTCTATCGGACAACTCTGGTCTAGATGCTCCGGACCACTCCTAGAGTTAGAAGAGGCATCCCCTGGAGCCCCCAGGCCTCCCCGCAGGAGAGAGGATGGTGCTGGCCATGCAGACAAAGGAACCAACACTTGAGCCACACTTGCTGGGGAAAGGCAGAAATTGCAGAGCAGCAGGCTAATTGCTTTGTGCTGGGGTATCAGCACACCTGCATACTAATGCACCTGCGTTCCTGCAGGCGGTCTCTCAGAGCCAGACTTGGAAGGCCCAGGATGTGAGGAGCCTTGAGCACCGGGGCCAGCGCCCTCCCCGGAGGCTGCGCTTTCACCTTGGAGAGCCAGAACCTGGGGAAAGTGCTGCTAAGCCTGAAAATGGGTCCAGAGCCTGAGCTTCCAGGAGTTGCAGCCAAGATTCAGAACAACTGCAGACGGGGCAGCGGTTTTTGATGAGACCCAAGCCCACAGAACCCTACCGAAGAAAAGAGGAGGGCAACAGAAACCACCTAGAGACTGGGTCACGGGCCAAAAGAGCTCCTTGCTAAGCCTCCACCAGTGCCTGTCACAGTAGGAGGTCAAGAAATACCTGAAGGAATGGACTTGAACAGCATTCTCACCCCGCACTAACTCAAGTCTGCGACGCTGCTTTTACTTAGAAACAGCGGCTTCAGAATGGGAAAGTCCTTAGCAGCCATGAACTGACCCTCAGATCACTAATAAGGACCTTGAGGGAAGCGACTTCCTCAAGGTCAGACCCCAGCAGATTTGATTTCTAGTCCAGGATTCTCTCCACGACTCCAGCCTTCAATCACACGTGTCCTCTACCCAAAACATCACACAAGCCAGTGCCAGCACTAGCAATGTGTTCCTAAGTCCCTCTTAGAACCTGGTAGCACGGGAGGGGCAGATCGCAGAAAAGAGAAGTGACCAGCTGCCGGTGCCAGGAACCTGCCTGCCCAGCACACATGGAGCTCGTTTCCAATCCAGTTGCAAAGAGGCAGATGGGGTGGGAAGGGCGGGCAGGACTCTTCATGTGTTACTGTCAGGATGTATGTTGAGATCCTTATATTCTTTTTCTGCCCGATCAGTGATGTGCAGCTGTTGCTTTTTCTTTCTTTCTTTCTTTCCACATTCTTTAAAATTTTCTTTCCTGAGAACATGGTGTCCTTGACCTCAACAAATGAACTCTGAGAACCCGGAACCAGGGGAAATAAACGGAGTAAACTTCTCAGGAATATAAATGCAGCTGAGGCAACGATCCTATTGGCAGACCCCACACGATGGGCAAGAAAAGCACCGTAAAGGAAATCTATAGATCCACGAGAAAAACAAAAGTTAGATAAGGCGCACTCAGGCTGCATTTACCACCTTCCTCCCCTGCACACACGAGGAGAGGGTAATGAGGACTTCATTGATAGAACTGTTGGACAAATTGAATCCACAAGAATCAGCAGGGCAATGTGCAGCCTGGACTTAAGAGAGAATCAGTTAATGAACTTACCAAATTGCTGGCAATTATTTTGTAAATGTTATGAAGAAAGAGAAAGAAAGAAAAGAAGGAAAATGAGGTTAACTTAGAATGGTTCTCTTCACGAAGTCAAGTTTCATTTAATTTCTAGCACAATGCCCCAATACACATGTACATACATACATTTATTATTTTTTGAGATAGGGTCTCGCTCTCTTGCCCAGGCTGGAGTGCAGTGGCACAATCATGGCTCACTGCAGCCCTGACCTCCTGGGCTCAAGGGATCCTCCACCTCAGCCTCCTGAGTAGCTGGGACTACAGGTGCACACCACCAAACCTGGCTTTTTTTTCTATTTTTTGTAGAGAGTGGGGGTCTCACTTTGTTGCCCAGGCTGATCTCAAGGTTGAACTCCTGGGCTCCAGTGATCCTCCCACCTTGGCCTCCCCAAAGTGTTGAGATTACAGGCATGAGCCACTGCGCCCACCCACATACTTAAAAATTAAAAATACAGGAGGCCGAGGCAGGCGGATCACCTGAGGTCAGGAGTCCAAGACCAGCCTGGCCAACATGGTGAAACCCCATGTCTACTAAAAATACAAAATTAGTCGGGCATGGTGGCACATGCCTGTAATCCCATGTACTTGGGAGGCTGAGGCACGAGAATTACTTGAACCTGGGAAGTGGAGGTTGCAGTGAGCCAAGATCACACCACTCCAGCCTGGGCAACAGAGTGAGACTCTGACTCAAAACAACAACAATAAAAAAGTAAAAACACAAACTGAGATGCAGAAAACAAAGTTCATTCGTTTTAGGCCAGGCTCACTGTTGCATCTGCATTTATTAAACATAGGCAATAGAACAGCAAGGATAGAAAGTGGCACTATTCTGGTGTCACTGGAGGGGCAGGCAGTGGCCCAGGCATAAAACACCCACATTTTTACACCCAGGCTCGGGCCCTTCCCTGACACCCTTCACCGCTGCCCACCTGCACAGTTGTGCTGGGGCCAGTGCCCACCTCATTTGTGTGTCTGGATCCGGGGAGACGCGGATCTTGGCATTAACACATTCCATGTAGAGTGACTGCTTCATTCCTGGGGAATGGTACCAACCTTTATGACCAACATCACATTTGGATTCATTCTGAGCCTCACACTCTGCTCTCTTTGGATTAAATGGTAAGGCTGAGAGACGCAGTCATGTTGGAGGGGTTTTAGCAATGCATGTGGAGAGCAGTACATCAACCTCTAAAAAGGAAACTACATCCCTAAGTTGGCGATGCAGGGTCAGCTGCTGGAGCAAGCAGGGGGCTGGCTTTGCCGTGTCTTCTCACATGTCCAGGGGTTCCAAATGATGCTCAATAAGGAGCCCTGGCCAGCATCCCTGGACAGGAATGGCTGCACACCAAAACCAAAGTCTAGAGGACAAGGAAAACCTGCCTGGGAGACCCCAGGGTGAAGGCGATGAAAGTAGCAAGAGCATGAAAACAAGAGGGGCATGTGGAGAGCAAATTATATGTGATCCAGCAGCCAGGAAAAAAAAAAAAAAAAACAGGGGCCTGGGACGGAGATGATGGTGTCACTTTCTATTTACCCACCATCTTTCATTGGAGCATCATTTCAAAGCACATTACAGGAAGCAGCCCTTCAATCCTCCCAGAGGAGCACGCTGATTTGAAGGGGTCCCTGGGGAGCAAGAAATAAACCCCAGGATCAAATTCCAGGGCCAATGTCCTCACTGGCTCCTCCACGCCGTGTGTTACAGACGGCCTGGAATAGGCAAGTGGGGGTGGACGAGGGCCCTGACGCCGCCACGATGTTCCAAGAGCCCTAAAAACATGCAGACTCTTTCACTTGATTCCTTTTACTCCTACAGATATACACCAACAAAAACAAGTCTCAAAAACCACCATAAACAAGTTGATGCACAAATATTCTCCTGTACTATTATCCTGTATATTAAGAGGAAAAACCTAGAAACAATGTAAATGTCCCCAAACAGGGGATTTGGCGAAATACTGAGACAGGCCCCAAATGGAATGACTAGTTAGTAATGGAAGTGTGACATCTGCGAAAACATGGAAATCATCTGACTGAGCTATTAATATTAAAATGCAGAATACCGTGTACCACGCTTCTCAGCTGGCATACATGCGTGCAGGGCGCGCGGCAGACATGGCTGCATGAGGATTTTGTTTTTAAGGATAAGTGAAAAATATCAAACAGTCCAGAAGTAAAAACCTGCAAACTGCTCCCCGACCAAGAATCACCGGGGCTATTCTGTATGATTGTCTCTAGACACAGAAGAGGACCCCAAAGTACTAAAGATGACAAGTGGGGCGGGGTGCGGTGGCTCACGCCTGTAATCCCAGCACTTTGGGAGGCCGAGGTGGGCAGATCACTTGAGTTCAGGAGTTTGAGACCAGCCTGGGCAACATGGCAAAACCCCATCCATACAAAAAATACAAAAACTAGCCGGCATGGTGGTGCATGCCTGTGGCCCCAGTTACTCAGGAGGCTGAGGTGGGAGGATTACCTGAACCTAGGAGGTCAAAGCTGCAGTGAGGCGAGATTGCACCACTGCACTCCAGCCTGGGTGACAGAGCAAGACCCTGTCTCAAAAATAAAATAATAAGACAAAAAGCCAGCCTTAGCATTTCCTCTACCATTAAGGGAGGCCCTCTGCCCTCTTTCCCAGCTCCCATCTCTGGTGCACACCTGGGCAGCGTAGAGCTGTGCCCGCAGCCACGTTTCAGTGTGACCAGCTCACCGCCTCACTGTACTGGTGAGACCTTTAAGGTCTATGGTTTATGAGTGTCTTGTGTGAAGCAGTCAGCTGGGCAAAAATAAAATAAACGCAAACTCCACACAAAAGAGAGGAATGCTTCAGTCAACACTGAAAAAGGGCTCTGGATTGAAACTCTTGATAACTGTTCTCAACTCATTTGAAAATCAGCATTAGCTACCAAAATGTAAAGTATTAGTTTTATTAAAATGCAAATCAATCAACTAATCTGTCTTTCTAGTAACAGTTGAATTGCAGTATCCGTGTCAATTAAAATAGTTTCCAATTTATTCTTGGCTGGAAGGAGGGTGGTCTTCTGAATTTTAAAATGCAAACCTCCCTTCAGTGAAAATTCCGTCAGTTCCTTCTTCCTCAGCTCTCATTTTTAACCCATTTTAATTAAACTTGCTGGACTCCAAATATTTTGAAGTACCTGTTTAAATCTTTTTCTTCATCAGAGTAACGATGACAAAGGTTCTGTTTAGGAAACTCGGGTTGGCATCAGGCTCATAGAAACCTCAGTGCTAAGAGGTCATTTCCTTGCTGTCTACCAAGCATCATCTGGAACCCTCATGGCTAGAAGGACAATGTTGGATGTTCTGTATTTTAAAAGGGGATCATTTTGAAAGCAGTGAATGTAGGGGAACTCTCCTATTTCGGTTGATTTTTTTGGTAACTGGAGACACATTGAAAAGTAAACATTTCCCTGACAGTCAAGCCAGAGAGGTGATTGTAGAGACAAGAAAAGTCACTGCATACCAAGGTCCAATTAATATGAGATGGAAAACCCCTCCTCGCTCCTATCCGCCCCGTCCTGAGCTCAGCAGCTTCATTTATGTTAAAACTCAACTGTGATGCAGATGCCATCAGGCCTGGCTGCTTCTGCAGTCCGGCCCGAAGGCACTGTGTGGCTGTCCCTGACACCAAGACAATGATATAGAGGATTCCGGGGGACAAAAATCTGTCCCTTGGTTTTGACATTTCAAAGCAATATCAAAACTCAACTTTGACAGCAAGTAGCTAGGGCCAGGCGCAGTGGCTCACGCCTGTAACTTTGGGAGGCTGAGGCCGGGGGATCACTTGAGGTCAGGAGTTCGAGACCAGCCTGGCCAACATGGTAAAACCCCATCTCTACTAAAAATACAAAAATTAGTCAGGCTTGGTGGCATGAGCCTATAATCCCAGCTACTTGGGAGACTGAGGCATGAGAGAATCGCTTGAATCTGGGAGATGGAGGTTGCAGTGAGCCAGGATTGCACCACTGCACTCCAGCTTGGGTTACAGAGCAAAACTCTATCTCAAAAAACGAACAAACAGACAAAAAAAACCAAGTAGTTATAGTAACTACAACTCAACTCAGTTGCCTGGATCCAACATGCCTTCTCTAATCCCATAGCTCTAAATAACAAGCTGGGCAAAGGACCTATGAGATGCTCAGGCCGGCATGCTGGCCACCCATATGCACACATTTCTTATGCAAGATGATCTTCACTGCATATTGACCACAGCAAGCCAATAAATTCCCCTTATGGGGATTTAATTTCCAGCTTTTGACCTTTGGATGAAAAACAAGTGAATCATCTCCCCCTGCCAGATTTACACCAGAGCTAATCTCAATAGTGATTTAGGAATGGTGAGTGTGGAAAAGGACTCTGGAAGAATCTTTATAGGTGAAATGAGGAGACAAAAAAGTCAAACAACCATATATTTGTGTCAATAGGCAAATGCCTCCAAATTACAAAGTCCCGTAGGTTTTTGGGGGAGTCTCTGCTCCTCAGAACTGTGATAAACCATTAAACATTATCCATTCAGCAGCATCCTGGCCGGGTGTGGTGGCACACACCTGTAGTCCCAGCTACCTGACAGGCTGAGGTGGAGGGGATTGCTTGAGCCCGGGAGGTAGAGGCTGCAATGGGCTATGATCACACCACTGCACTCGAGCCTGGGAGACACAGCAAGACCCTGTCTCACCAAAAAAAAAAAAAAACAAAACCTTTTAAATTTATTTATTTTTTTAAACTCTCCTTGCAGAGCAGGGGTACCCCATAGGCAGAGTGTGCCCAGAGTAGCTGAAACCTTTTAAAAAAAAAATTAAAAGAAAGCAGCATCCTATCCCAGAATCATTCTTTTCAAGTGGTTTTTTTGTTTGTTTGTTTTTCTTTTTTTCAGGAGTCTCACTCCGTCACCCAGGCTGGAGTGCAGTGGCGTGATCTTGGCTCACTGCAACCTCCACCTCCCAGGTTCAAGCGATTCTCCTGCCTTAGCCTCCCAAGTAGCTGGGATTACAAGCATGTGCCACCACACCTGGCTAATTTTTGTATTTTTAGTGGAGATGGGGTTTCACCATGTTGGCCAGGCTGGTCTTGACCTCAAGTGATCCACCCACCTCGTCCTCCCAAAGTGCTGGGATTACAGGCATGAGCCAAAGCACCTGGCCTTAAGTGTTTTTAAAATTAATAGTTTAAATTGACAAACATAATTGTATCCACCTATGCGGTACGATGTGATGTCTTGATAGTGTACACAATGTAGAACGATTAAATCAAACCTGTCCGTGTATCCATCACCTCACTTGCTTATCATTTTTTATGGTGAAACATTTGAAATTTACCGAGTTACTCTGAAAAATACATTATTGACTATAGTTACCCTGCTGTATAATAGATCTCAAAACTTCCTCCTCTGGCTGGGAACGGGTGGGTCAAGCCTGTAATCCCAGCAGTTTGGGAGGCCAAGGTGGGTAGATCACTTGAGGTCAGGAGTTCGAAGCCAGCCTGGGCAATATGGTGAAACCCCATCTCTACTAAAAAAAAAACACACACACAAAAATTAACTGGGTGTGTTGGCGGGCGCCTGTAATCCCAGCCTGTAATCCTAGCTGCTCGGGAAGCTGAGGCAGGAGAATTGCTTGAATCTGGGAGGCGGAGGTTGCAGTGAGCCAAGATTGTGCCACTGCGCTCCAGCCTGGGTGACAGAGTGAGACTCCATCTCTAAATAAATAAATAAATAAATACTTCCTCTGATGTGAAACTTTGTAGCCTTGTAGACTTTGACCAATGTGTCGCATTCCCTGCTCCTCCACCCCCTCAGCCTCCAGTAACCACAATTCTACTCCTTAGTTCCGCGAGTCGGCCTTTTGTAGATTCCACGCATAATTGAGACTAGGGAGTCTCTGTCCTTCTGTGCTCGGGTCATTTCACTCGGCATAATGCCTTCCAGTTCAACCACATCGTTGCGAGTGTCAGAATTTCCTTCTTTTTAAGGCCGACAAGGGGTATAGGGACACTGGGTACCTATACCTCTTATCCATTCATCTATATAATAAACTCAATAACAAGAAAACAAATAACTCATTTCAAAAATGGGCAAAGAATCCGAACAGACATTTCTCAAAAGAAGACATACAAATGGCCAACAGGCTTATTAAAAAATTATCAGCCTCACTAATCATTAGGGGGAAATGCATAGAAAAACCACAAAGAGGCCGGGCGTGTTGGCTCACGCCTGTAATCCCAGCACTTTGGGAGGCCGAGGCGGGCAGATTACAAGGTCAGCAGTTCAAGACCAGCCTGGCCAACATGGTGAAACCCCATCTCTACTAAAAATACAAAAATTAGCTGGGCGTGGTGGTGGGCACCCGTAATCCCAGCTACTCAGGAGGCTGAGGCAGGAGAATCGCTTGAACCCGGGAGGTGGAGATTGTAGTGAGCCGAGATTGCGCCACTGCACTGCAGCCTGGGAGACAGAACGGGACTCAGTCTCAAAAAAAAAAAAAAAGAAAAAAAAGAAAAACCACAACGAGACATCACCTCAGACCTGTTATAATGGCCACTATCAAAAAGATGAACCCCTAAAATGTATACAACTATTACATGGCAATACAAACTTTTTTATAAAAAAGATGAAAGATAACAAGTGTTGGTAAAGGTGCGGAAAAGGGAGCCCTGGCACCAAGGCGTGGAAAAGGGAGCCCTGGCACCAAGGCGCGGAAAAGGGAGCCCTGGCACAAGGCATGGAAAAGGGAGCCCTGGCACCAAGGCATGGAAAAGGGAGCCCTGGCACGCTGCTGGGGGGAAGGCGGACTGGTACAGCCATTACGGAAAACTGTATGGAGTTACTAAAAAAACTAAAAATGCAACTACCCTATGATCAAGCAATCCCATTTCTGAGTATATCTACAGATCAATGGACATGACTGTGTTGAAGGGACACCTGCACCCCCTCGTTCATTTTCCCCACAACAGCCACACTACACAAACAATCCGCATGTCTGCCAGGGTGAGTGGGTCAAGGAAATGTCAAGTCTGACATTGTAAGAGGAGGCCACTGGACTAGAAAAAAAAGAAAGCCCAAGAAACGTGTCATCCACTGGAGCGCCAAAGCAGACTGACTCAGCCTCTTAAGAAATCACAAGCGGTGGTGGCAGTAACAGTGCTCTTTATTTGTGGTGTTTAAAGGCGGGGTTGGGCGGGACAGCGCCCTTGCATGTATTAGGCACAGGTTCGGAACACAGCACCTTCCCAGGGGCTTCCCTACTAACTCAGTCCCATAAAGTCACTGGTTTCCTCCATCTGGACCAGCAGCCGCACCAGCCAAGGCGCCCGCTGGGTGTCGGAGGTGGGCGATGTCAATCCCCATGGCCTTCGTCGGGAGGGTGGAGCTGGCCAAAAAGAGAGCGGTACAGTTCTGTCCTAAAAGACAAACACGGCAAACTGGTTAACACACTGGTTCACTAGTCAAGGTTAAAAAGGAACGAAGTTGGAAAATATCCCACACGGTTTCTTCTGTTGAAAACACAGCCATGTAATTAAAAATGCATCCCACAGCTCTTACTCACAAATACAACAGAAGGAAGAAACCCAATCAAACAGTAAAATATGTAAATGGTCCAGTGCGGCTGGACACCCGTCTCCAGGGAACGAGTGTTCTGTAAGTTTGCCCTTTGCAGACAGCCTCTTCAAGTAAGAAAACAAGATTGAATATTTTAATAGGATGTAGGAGACCGCCACCCGATGAGGGGGATTCAATCAGACATGGGATATAGGGGATATAATTTAGTTTTCACATATTTTCTTGGACTTGGCAGTACTTGAAAAACAATGAAAATGAGCCAGCAACAAGATTCCAATTACTATCATCTGTGCAGTAGTTCAGGAGGAGAACCAAGCTTCTTCCACACTCCCCAGCTGCCCTGTCTCTATTCTCAGTCTAATAAATAATATGATTGGCTAATTTATTTCTGAAGTTGGGTTTTGACATTGAAACAGTAACATGCCAGGGTCTTGGGCCCCTAAAAAGAAAAGTAAATGACCACTTTCAAACTCTTTTAAATGCAACATACACACAAACATCTGGCCAAAGCCATCTGCCAAGGCCTGGAAAACCTAAAAGGAGTTTGGGTGGGGCAGGGGTCTTTCCTGTCATCGAGACAGAAGCTCCAGAACCCTTTCCCCTGTGGATACAGAGCAGATCCTCCCTGCAGAGACATGAGGGACCCATGAGGTTCCAAGCAGGTAAGACCTGCGTGAGGACGTCCCTGCCATCAGGGAGGCGGGCATGTAGCATGTGGCCGCAGAGGCAGCCATCCATGTCCACACTCTGCAAAAGGCCCAGCCAGTAGCCCTCACGGAGACAGGGCAGGTGCACACAGGGCTGAGGTCATGGGCCAGGAGCCCCAGAAGAAATCTACACCTGCTCGGACATTCTCAAGATCGAACTCAAATTATAGCCTGCCATCTCGTTAGGAAAACAAGCTTTTAAAAGTGCTCTCATTATCTGAGGGTCAGCATCGGCACATCTGACTTTAAAAACAAAACCAAAAAACCCCACCTTTCAAACAGCAAGGCTTTAACACAAAAACCTATTCGTCTTTTTTTGTAGTCACCCTACTACAGTTATGGATAGGAATAGAGGTACTACAATTAGGAAATCCAACAAAAGGAATAGAGTACAGAAGCCACAAATGTAAGCTAGCCTTATGTTGGGGACCACGGGATGGACAGGCAGTGAAAGTGCAGGCCAGAGAACAGGCCTCCAATTTTATTACAGGAATTTTATCCCAAGAATGTGCTGGTGCCTTCACCCTGAACTACCCAGCAGACCCCTAGGCCACAGACAAAGGACACAGCTTCCCCCTTGGGCTCCACCCGTCTCTTCTGCTCTTCTGTTACACACATCCATGTGACTAGCCTCAGTAAGCCCAGACGAGGCCTGCCAAGGTGGAAGGCAGCCCCAGACCAAATGCAAACAAATGGCTTCCAAATCACCAGTTCCGCCACACGGATACTGCAGTGCCCGGCGCAGGCTCCACTTCATCACACCATGGCCTGCCTATTCGCCAGTAAAGACAAGTCTCTCTAGCTGTTTCCACACAAAAAATTAAATGGCGTGAAAGGGAGAGTTGCCGTAACAAAAGGACAGTGTGACTTTAAGACGACGACGTCTGATGAGTAGGAAATGCAGAGGCGCGAGGCTATTTAGCCCTTCACAATCATACCCTTTCTAGCCTCGCCGTGCTTGCCTGCACCAGACCCCATCATTACCACTGAGCAAATGCTTCCACTCTGCACGCAATATCAGTGCAACGCCTGGGCCGAAGGCAGCAGTTACTGTCCGCAGCAGGGTTCATGTGTCAGGAGCAGAGAGTGAAATGCTGAAACCCATGTTTTCATAGAACATCATTTCACACTCAGGTGGGCAAAGCTGACAAACACATGCAGCTGTTCATGGCAAAGCAACTTGGGAAGCTGAGTGGTCTGGGTTCTTAAAATATTTTCAGAGACACAGAATATGAATAGGGGATTATTTCAATCTAAAAGTCCCCAAGCAATTTCAACTTTTACATCTTCCTCACCCACTACCACCAACTGGTGACTGTTTTTACCTTCAAAGCATCTCAAACTTCATGGCTCTCCAGGCTTCCACTAGGTCAGATCTCACCGTCGCTCATGAAGCACACAGCGACAACCTCCTGGCTGACTCTTCCACTCCCTTCTCTGAGACAGACAAAGCAGACCCTCCCTGCGGCCCAGAAGCACCATGGGGATGAAGATTTCCCCCGGCCCCACCCCACCCCTGCTGCAGATTCCAGCGGTCCAGCTTGGCCTCAGTCCTTCCTCCTTCCAGGTCCTGGCTTTGGCTCCTGCCCTGAGCAGCTGGGCGGTGCAGGGAAGCACAGCCCTTCCTGCCTCTTTGCTAGGTTGGAGAAGGAAGGGTTGCACATTTTTATAACGTTTTTCACCGTAAGTTTAAATAGTTACAAAATATATGACCAGATGTTGTGAATATTAACTTTTGTAATGCCTGCAATGGAACTTATGTGCCATAATGATTTGATACTCATGGTTCTTTCAAGTAACACATAAATTTTTTTTTTTTTTTTTGAGATGGAGTCTCACTCCTGGCACACAGGCTAGAGTGCAGTAGCTCGATCTTGGCTCAATGCAACCTTCACCTCCCAGGTTCAAGCCATTCTCCTTTCTCAGCCTCCCAAGTAGCTGGAATTACAGGCACCCGCCACCATGCCCAGCTAATTTTTGCGTTTTTAGTAGAGACGGGGTTTCACCATGTTGGACAGGCTGGTCTTGAACTCCAGACCTCAGGTGATCCACCTGCCTCAGCCTCCCAAAATGCTAGGATTACAGGTATGAGCCACCGCGTCCAGCCAAGTAACACATAAACTCTTCTTTTTTTTTTTGAGATGGAGTCTCGCTCTGTCGCCATGCTGGAGTGCAGAGGCGTGATCTCGGCTCACTGCAACCTCCGCCTCCCAGGTTCAGTCGATTCTCCTGCCTCAGCCTCCTGAGTAGCTGGGACTACAGGCGCCTGCCACCATGCCCAGCTAATTTTTGTATTTTTAGTAGAGATGGAGTTTTGCCATGTTGGCCAGGATGGTCTCGATCTCTTGACCTCATGATCCACCTGCCTTGGCCTCCCAAAGTGCTGGGATTATAGGCGTGAGCCACATGTAAACTCTTTAACTTGGACATTTTATAGCACCTTTTTCTTTTTAAGTTTTATTTCCATCTGACTTTTCCCCTACAGAGTTTTGTCCTAATGGTTTCATGCTTGAATGTCTTTTATCAATCACCCTTACACTTCTTGGCCACATTAGTCTGTAAATAAAAACACTTCTGAAATTTTTAAAATGCAAAAAATTGAAATGAAAATATTTTGTTTGACATTATAAGGCTCTAAGTAGTTAAAAAATGTTCCTCTGGATTATTAGGATACAATCAGTATATAATAACATGATACAATATATTCTAATTTTAGTGAAAATTTAGCATTCATACACGTGTAAAAGGTTATTGGAAATGCATCCCTTAATGATATGGATGAGGCTTTTCCCTCCATTTGTTCATGGATCCATGGAGGAATATTATTTATTGCCAGAATGAAGGAGGGTTCAGCATCAATTCTACTCCTATTTTTTTTTTTGTAGACACAAGCGCTGAAAAACGTTGTCATATAAACAAGCAGACAGGAATGACAGAGTTCTGGCATAGCAATGCCACTCGATTCTTTTCGCTCTTTGCGAATTATATGGCACACACAAAAAATCGCACAGTGACTCGTCACCGAACATTAGTCCTAACGATCAACCAACTGACAACTCAATTCAACTCGTGTTCTCCTGTGATTCTGCTGGAAGTGAAGACCTGGAAACCACCCGGCCTGCACAGGGCTTGTCATCTAGTCCTTAAGCGTTTCCTTTTTCAATTTCTATACCCATATTTCCAGCTGTCCTTGTGTTTGGGGCCCTGGAGGTTTTCCCGTGGCAGCCCGAGGTCCACGTTACTTTAAGGATGGGCTCGAGGGAGGCTTTTCAAGGCCAGAGGAGGACGAGGGTAAAAGGAGAACCTGGTCCTCCAGCACAGGTCTGCTCTGGGGCAGACAGCTTTAGGAAAGAACGTACGTCTGGAGACTGACCCCTTGACTATCTGTGTCTACCTTCCCCTTGGAAAGTCTCTGCATACCCCAGTGTGAAGACTGAGCCACAGGGTGCACAGAGCTCTTCTTCCCTCAAACCTAGGCGGGTGTCTAGGTGCTCAGGGAGAGGCAAAGACATCTGAAAAGAAACAAAACACGTCCGTAGTCCTTACCCCATCCCAGGAAAAACTGCAAGTAAAGACAAGGCCACAAAAAGGAGCTATGGGACCGAGGGGCCAGACCGCCTTGTACTGCATGAACATCTCCCCCCGGCTGCATCTTCCTAACTGGGATTCAGCCACGCGGAGAAGCTAAACTATCCATCCTCCAGGTTAACCTTGTTCCACTGGATTCTCCAGGGTAAGTGTATAGTTTCACACCTGAGGTCCCCTTAAGGCTATCCATAATGAACTTTTTTTTTTTAATACATAATTCCTGCTGCCCATCGCATTAAGAATCAAGATGCGAATCACTGATGTGTAGTCCCCCCACCCGAGCATACACGCACTCACGGTCAGTGGGAGTGCCCACTGTAGACAACGTGCTCATGCTGGTATCACGCAGGGGAGCGGCCTATGGAGTAATTAACCGGACTTGGACCCGAGGTAGAAGGTCGATAGCAGGGGCTCTTCCTTGAATTAAAATTTAACTTACCCTTTACTGCAACCTACAAAAGCAAGTAATGAGCACTAACATTTTTATTTCTTTTAAACTGTCATTTAGGCTGTAGAGGGGATAATTACCTATCTCTAGTGTAGTAAGGTTTTATAACCCTTAGTGAGGCATTTTCTAATTTAATATTTTTACTATATTATCATAAAACCTGTTTCTAGAAAAAAAATGATCATGGATTAGCAGCCATTTTCCATAAAGACAGAATGTGCGTGTGCGTGTGTGTGTGTGTGTGTGTGTGTCTTAGGATCCGGCTTATTAGGTGATTCTTCTGAAGAGACTTAAAGTATGCACATTGTAGCTAGCTGTGAACTGCAATTACTTGAGTGGCAGGTAAGATTTTAAAAGCTCTAAGTGAAATGGGGGTGTATGTGTACGAGAATGCAGCCCCTTGCCGGATGTGTGGATCCAAATACGTTCCCTTCAGTTCCACATGTGCACTCACCCCACCACAACACAGATCACTGTCTTTCACGATGTCATTTGGGCAAACAGTACAAAGGAGCATATTAAACCTGCAAATGATCTGTGTGGGGCTTTCAATTTGCTAGGTCAGTAGCTTGCAGCACTGGGGATTCTGAAGGAACTGTACCATCCACTCTACCGAAAATCCCACTCCTCCTACACTGGCCCTGGAACCCCCAGGCCTCCAAGACAACCCTGAGCTGTACCTGCCCACTCTTGTGGCCAAAGACAGGTGGACAGCGGAGAGAACACAGCCATTCCACTGCTCCCTGAAAAAGCCTGTGCAGCCCAAAGCGCATCATGGTCTCCGAGAAAGTATTACATGCCAGTCTTCCAAAGGAGCTGGCGGAGACAATATTGCTGCTTTCCAGATTAAAAGTGACTCATAGGCCAGGTACGGTGGCTCATGTAATCCCAGCACTTTGGGAGGCTGAGGTGGGAAGATCGCTTGAGCCCAGGAGTTTGAGACCAGCCTGAGCAACACAGTGAGACCCTGTCTCTATTAAAAATAAATACATAAAATGATACACAAAATTTGCCTTTGACTAATTAAAAATTGTTCATTTGTTGCTTCTTAGGGGTGGGAGGTCTCCCTAAATATATAAGACACATCCCAGAATGTCGCGGCCCTTCCTTTCTAATCCTCTACCTCTCCCACCCTGCACACAAAAGTGCTAGAGCATTTGCTTCTGCCTTAACTCAACCCCATACATACATTGCAGAATCAAGGGAAAAGAAGAAAGCACACGACAAGCAAGTTGGACAAAGGGTTCCAATCACAGCAGCGCTCACAGCTAGCAGGGTCTGGATCCGATTTGAAACCCTACAAGTAGAGTCCGCCCAGATACGGTCAGTCGGCACAGAGATTCACATGCACGCCTGCTCTGCACTGACCAGCGCGGTCGCCGATGACAGGTGTGTGCTTTTAAAATTACTGGTGATGTATTGATGCTGCCTTTTTTCATGTTTTTGTTTGAAAACAATTTGCTTAGTGTGGTGGGAGCCTAAACATGTGTACTAGATGTACATGATTCCTGGCCTCAAAACCTAACATACTGAAGGTATAATCAATTAATTAAAAATATTTGAATGCTTATTTGAACTTTGTTAGATTTTGTGGAGGTTTACAAAGACATGAAAGGCACAGCGGAAGCTAGATCGGGTAGGTGAGTGTGTCTCAGACAAATCACTCCATCTGGGGAGACACACAAACATTCTTCCTCCTGCTGAACCCAATTCTGTCATTCTGGGACTCACAGTCATGGGCTCTTGTCCCTCTAAAGCCAGGAGAGAAGTAAGGCTGACTACTATTCCCTGTGGCAGCACTTCAACTATTTGATGTCTTCCTCTAACTAAATCTGTTCTTTTCCAGGTTCAGTGGCCTCAGTTCCCTCCATTCCTCCTGTGACCAAGTCTGCTTGCCATCCTGACTGCACTCCTATGAGCCCTCCGTTTGCCAAAGCTCCAAAAGCAAGATCCTCGGAACCTGCAGCCCTCATGAGCCCAAAGCAGGTGGAGCAGGACTCCGTCTCTCCTGCACTCTGAACACATACTTCTCTGTCTTTCCAAGGCCTACACTCTCTTCGTTCTATCTACTGGTATGCCCAGGGCTTCCCAAACGTCTGCGGAAAAAGATGTCTTGCCGATTATCACTTGGCACGTGCTAATGGCACCAAACAAAGGGAACCTTCTCCAACAAAACATGTGCCTCCATTCTGATTGCCAGAAACCGAAGTAGGCCAAAGGGCAAAGGCTACTCACTCCTCCATTTTCCTCTTAAAAATGTCTACAGACCAGAGGACAGCAGCTTTCTTTTCTTATATACTTAGAGAAGCCAGCTTAATAGAAATCTTGAATAGTTAAATAGAACAAGGCGAATGCTTTTATATGGCATAGAGCATAGCATCACAAGTGCAGAGGGGCTGGAAGGTACTGTCAGAGCTGGTACTGACTCTGGCTCAGGTCCTTACTGGGTCTAGGACATTAGGTAAATTACTTGGCCCCCCTGAATCTTAGCTTCCTCATCAGTAATGTGGTGACAGTATCTTCCTTAAACATACTGCTTTTACAGCACTAAGCAAAGTCCCTATTGCATAAATGGCATCGTCATCTATGATCATGAGAAACGGAATGAGTCAGAGCAACATGCTGAGGGCCTGTGTGCATGCATTACAGTTGCTCCCAACCAACACTAGGGACAAAATGGTACCCTCCTTTCATCATTCCTTTGCTTTCCCCGACCCAAATCCACCCTACTCTGTATCAGTGACTCTACAAGTGAGAGAAAGATATTTAAGAAGTGTCTCTATGACCTAAAAGGAGAAACATATTGATCCGAATGGCAGGCAATTGCCCTGTGCTTTTTGGGGCTGTGTGGTAGGGGCAGCCCTGTGTACGTCATGGGAATGGGCTCAGACACAGGCGACATGCGTTAGAACTTAGCTCCTCAAGGCTGGGCGTAGTGGCTCATACCTGTAATCCCAGCATTTTGGGAGACCAAGGCAGGCAGACCCCTGAGGTCAGGGGTTCGAGACCAGCATGGCCAACATGGAGAAACCTCATCTCTACTAAAAATACAAAAAATAGCCAGGTGTGGTGGTGCATGCCTGTAATCCCAGGTACCTGGGAGGCTGAGGCAGGAGAATCACTTGAACCTGGGAGGCAGAGGTTGCAGTGAGCCAAGATTATGCCATTGTACTCCAGCCTGGGCGAAAGAGTGAGACTCTATCTCAAACAAAACAAAACAAAAACTTAGCTCCCCAAGAAGGCTGGATTGCTGGGAAAGTAATCCAAGTAAAAAGACATAGTGCTTATAAGGAGTTAGTATTTAGTCAGAATGACACAAAAATCACTATAGTAGAAAACAGGATTTCTGAATACAGCCAAAAAGTCGGTACTTACCCTCCCTGACTCTCCTCTTAACACCCCCCAACAACCAGAGGATCACAGGCTTCTCTCCTGAAATCTCATCATAATTCCATTCCAAAAAGCAAACCAAAACTGAACAACAAAAATCCCCTAAAAAAACCACAAAGCAAAGAAAAGAGGTAAAGGGGAAAGAAAGCAGCCTTCTTTCAGCTAAGACTTATTTCTTAACAGGATCAACTTAGCAAAATAAGAATGACTCAGAGACACCCCTTATCTATCACTAATTACCTAAATCTAGATACAAGGCAAATCACGTCCAATCCGACACTAGCTGAACTCTTCGCAAGTTTCCAAAACAACAAAATCGCAGCCACCCAAATCTGCCACAAGGTGGCAGTACATGACTCATTTCTAAGTGGACCCAGCCACCATAATCAGGGGAGCCCATAAATTACGCGGTGTGTCTGCTCTCATCACCGTCCTCCCCAGTGCTTGAAGGAGACTCTAGAAGGTCTGTTTCAATTCGTTCTTTTGGTCAGGTCAGAACTAGGTCCTTCAAACCTCTGCAAAAGCTTTTAGCCCTACAGCTCTAAATTACATATGGTGACACGTGGCCTCTGGCCTGTCCCCTAAAGATCAGACAGACTCAAGATTTATAAATGTCCCAAGAAGCAGGTTCAGGCCCCAAACAAAGGAACTGAGAGGCTGGGGAACAGGGAGGAGAGGGGAGAGGGATGGGGGCGAGAAGGGGACTGCATGTGGACAGGTTTTCTTCTCACTTGTGCCTCCTTCTTACTCAAGCCAGTTACAAATCCCCTGCACTTTGTAACAAAGGAAGAAAAACACCTGAAACTTCCACCATCCCTACTACTAGCTTCAAATCTTCCACATTATTTTAAAGAAAAATAATTTACCTTAGTGGACTTGCCAAAAAAGGGGGGGGGTGGAGGAGGAGCCACTCTTCAGACAAAAGGGGCGCCGCTCCTTCCGCGCATTAATATTCCATATTCCCGGGATGATTTCCACTTTCACAGTTTGACTGTTTTATAACAGATTTGATGTGAGAGAAGACAAATGGCCTCACAAAGGAAAGACGACAAATCATCACACTGCTTTTTTTAGCAGGGTTTCTCTTTATTTTTATTTATTTTTATTCCGGACCTGGGCTGCAGCAGAGCTCTCTGCCTTGCTGGAGATGTTTAATATTAACGTCAAGCCACCACGGTCCCTGCAATAGAGTTGGCCGGTGTTGTGTTTACGGTTTTGTGACTGCTGGCTTCAGGAAGATGAAGCTCCTTGTTCAAACAGCAGCCCCTCTAACAGCTCCTGTTAAAAGCCAGGGGATGCTTCACTGCTTAGACGTGAATCACTTCCCCCAACCGCACAGAAGGTGAGACTGACATTCCAGTTACATTTGTATCCATATCAGGATGCTGCCCAACAACCCAGGGTGTGTGTGTGTGTGTGTGTGTGTGTGTGTGTGTGTGTGTGTGCGCGCGCGCACGTGTTGGGGGAGCACAGAATGCATCGCTCAGCTCTAGCTTAACTTCAACACGCAGGAATTAGTGAGGGTATTCAATGTCAACCCACAGAGTTTCGGCAACGGCACTCTGCTATTACTACTGGTAATAAGTTGGAGGATTTCTTTTGCTTAGAAATCCGGTACCAATCAAAATGCCCAAGAAGCAACTACTGAGTGAGCAAACGCAAGGTGCCAGCTCTGCGATGCGAGTCAGGGGACACAGAGGAACCGCTGGGGCCTCGGGAGCAAGCCCTTCCAGCTGCTGGCCAGCCGCCCTGCCCAGAAGTGTCCCTGACAGTGTTCGAGGAGCATGTGTTCTCCTGGCTGTCCTCCGCCTGCCTTCTCCCAGGTTCTGCTCTCAGCTTCCTCTCTTCTCTTGACACCCACCCCTGGTGATCCCACACACTCTCTAATGGTCTAACGGTCTCCTCCTCGCGAAGGACCCCACAGCCCAAGCCCCCGCTCCCCCACCCTCCCCCTGAACTCATCTCCTGCCTTGCAAGGCTCTTCTGACGCCCAAGCTACCGTTTCTCCTACTAATGGTAGTAAATTCTTTTTTATTCACATCCCACACAACTGTTTAATGGCAGTGAGCTGTAAGACAAAATTACAGATTATCAATACCACATATTCTGATGAAAAAATAAAATCCAGTCTGAGATGGGGCTCTTGTTTGGACTCTACGCCTATTAATTGATTAAAAAAAAAAAAAAAAAAGCCTGCTCTCAATCTGTCCATATTTTTTGGTTTCTCATAGTATCCTTCAAAGAACTTTCTCCCTGCCTCTGAAAATCAGAAATTCAGCAAAAGGAACATCTGTCCTAGACACCTGCCAGGTGAGCTTTCCCCAGCAGCACCGAGCAGGCCTGCAACAGGGGGTCTGCAACAGGGCATCTCTCTCACTCCAGTTTCACCAGCTAGTCCCTGAAGTCAGCAGTTTGACTACCTCAGTCAGTTATACGATTGGCTCTAAAAACCCTGACTGCTAAGTGCAAAGTGAGCAGTTTGCATTTCTTCCCCTGGACGCTGAAGAGTCTGTCTGGCTGCATAGTTGTGCTTCCCCCTGTAGGACCGAGCTGTGGAAGAGGAGGCAGAGTGCTGCCAAGTGTGTGTATGAGAAAATGTGTATTGATTTCTTCTTTCTTATAGGCGAGCACAAAGCATTGAAGAACAATTGCTCGTCTTTGCAGCATTTCACATTCCATACAAGAGACAAAAGGCCCAACCCCCACTACCCTCTGAGAAGCAGAAAGGGGAACGGAACAGGACTGTGTCTCCTGGGTGTTGGCAGCCACCAGCGCTGCTGCAGGTCAGCCACTGAGACTCCAAACACCTTGGGGCCCACACCTGCTCGCCTGTCTCTCATCAAGTCATTTCCCTATCTGGGCTGATGTTTCCTCATCTATATTGTGGAAGAAAGGCCTTCAGTCTTATTTACCTTGTAAGTGGAGGTGCCCAGGGGGTCAAAGAATTAATGTTTATAAAGTGTTGTGCTCCCCAGAGAGACGGTGGTAAAGCATAGGGTGTGGTTATGGCTCATTCAAGACCTCCCTTCGGAGGGTGGCTGGTGAGAGCGTCCCATGACCACGTGCTGCCAGCAACTTGAACTCCAAGTCTAACGAGGCAAGGTCCTCAACCTAAATATCCCTTCTTAGCTTGACACTTAATACAAACACTAAAAATAACAAAGCAGCTAGGCCTTTATGCTTTGTTAATGCACTTACAGAATCCATTCCAGAACTGTTTTCTTCTTAAAGAAAAATACTGAAAGCAGAGTCCAGAAAACTGACCTAAAGCTATAAATCACTGCAGAGTCCTGCTGGTGTTCTTCATGCTCCACAGTAACTGCATGGTGAGAGTATCCCTAATCCAAGTATCTGAAATCTGAAATGCTCCAAAATCTAAACCTTTTTGAGCACCGACACCAATTATGCTGTAAGAAAATGCTCATTGGAACACTTCAGATTTCAGATTTTCAGATTAGGCATGCTGAACGGGGATAATACAAATATTTCCAAATCCAAGAAAATCTGAAATATGAAATTCCTCTGGACCCAAGAATTTCTGACAGGTGACACTCGGCCTGTAATAATTTATAGGAAGGCCATCAGAACCAAATCTGGTTTAAATAGCACAGAAAACCTATAGTATATAGTATATAGCAGGAGAAAACCTACAGTATATATAAAGTTTAGGGTCTACACTCTCAGAAGTGATGGAAATGTAAGAGTGTTCTTGAGAGAGCTTTTTCCAAGGTTCAATCTAAGTAAAAATGACCTCAAAAACCCTCTAGGCAAAGGGTTGAGAATCATAAGTCCCAGAGCAGAACCTTTTACTCTGGGTCTTTTCCAACATGGCCATGAGCTAAGAACAAAATAAGGAGCTGGCCCTCAAGCAGTGCAGTGTTTTAGCATGGAGACCTAACCTATGAATAATTAGGAAGCAACCTGGTGGTAGATGCTATATACAATACAAATCTATACAAAGTGACATGGAAGCAGAGGAAAGTATATTTTGCTTCTGTTTTCCCCCGGGTTCACGCCATTCTGCTGCCTCAGCCTCCCGAGTAGCTGGGACTACAGGCGCCCGCCACCACACCCGGCTAATTTTTTGTATTTTTAGTAGAGATGGGATTTCACCGTGTTAGCCAGGATGGTCTTGATCCCCTAACCTCGTGATCCACCCGCCTCAGCCTCCCGAAGTGCTGGGATTACAGGCGTGAGCCACCGCGCCCGGCCAAGAAAAGTATATGAAAGAAGTGAGATGATCTGGAGATATTTCAACAAAAGAGGCAAGAAACTCATCTTCATCTGATAGGAAAGTTGCAAAAATAATCTTGTAAACAGCAAACTGTAAACAAACATATAAGCTGGAGGCTTTTAAAAGCATCTCAGACAGGAAGCCTCTACCCATCTTTTTTGGGGGTTTGCACAGAAATGGATATGTCTATATTGCGTGCTGAGGGACAGTGGCATAATACACAGATGTGAAAACACAAATTTTGTTTATTTAAATAATTATCTGGTAGGGGTTACATTTACAATAGTCCTTCTCAGAAATTAAAAAATTAAAAAGAACATTTTATTCTCAAGAATCCAGTGAACAAGAGGCCTATTTTCACTATGTAAAAGAAAGAAACCATGGCCCATAAAGAAGGCTTCCCAGGGTGGCACTGCATATAAGCGAGGCCATAAGGTGCTCAGGAATATTAAGTCAGTTGCCGAGCTCAGAGAAGGCCAACAATAACTGGAAAAAAACCTTAAATGAAGTGTTTTGCAAATACTAAAATGCTACAAAATGCTATATAAGGCAGCTACAATTGAAATTAAATTATTCCAAATATATGTATCTTGATAATACCAAATACAAGATTACAGTAAACATAGGCATACTTCTTTGACTTTTAAGTTAACATTCTTAGCAAGAAGAAAACCCCCAATAAGTGCGTCTGTGAACTGTTATACCGTTAACAGTATAACTGTTAGGGAGGAACAGAATGGGTTCAAAGAAGAAAAAGCCACCCGCTCGGTGGGGATGGAGAATCTAAAGTCTCCCTAGAAAGGCTGGTGACCTCATGACTGAATATTTCAACAGGAAACAACAGTGAGACGGGGATGGGAGATGCTGCAGGCTGTGAGTAGAATGAACAGACATGCGGAACAGGGAGTGTGTCCCAGGGACTGCAGGTGTCTGCTCTGGACAGCACACGGGGTGAAATAGGCGACAGGGAGAGAAAGGTAGCAAGGCAACAAGTCATCAATGGCCTTAACTGGCAGGCTTGAGAGTATGGGTTTTATTCTAGAGGCAAAGAGTAACATGCTCTAAGTGATATTTGAGGAAGGTGAATCTGGCAATGAAACAGAGAACTGATGAGAATAGAGACTATTGGTTAATAGGCTGTTAGTGTAATAGTCTATGTGGGAATTAAAAAAATCAAAAAAAATTGGCCGGGTGCGGTGGCTTACTTACGCCTGTAATCCCAGCACTTTGGGAGGCCGAGGTGGGCAGATCACGAGGTCAGGAGATCCAGACCATCCTGGCTAACACAGTGAAACCCTGTCTACTAAAAATACAAAAAATTAGCTGGGTGTGGTGGCGGGTGCCTGTAGTCCCAGCTACTTGGGAGGATGAGGCAGGAGAATGGCATGAACCCAGGAGGCGGAACTTGCAGTGAGCTGAGATTGCGCCACTGCACCCCAGCCTGGGCGACAGAGCGAAACTCCATCTCAAAAAATAAAATAAAATAAAAAAATAAATAAAAGGCCAGGTGTGATGGCTCATGTCTGTAATCCTAGCACTTTGGGAGACCAAGGTGGGAGGACTTGTTGAATCCAGGAGTTCAAGACCAGCTGGGGCAACATAGCAAGACCCCGTCTCTACAGGGAAAAAAAAAGGCTGGGTATGGTAGTGTGTGCCTGTAGCCCCAGCTACTTGGGAGGCTGCAGCAGGAGAATCACTGGAGTGCAGGAGTTCGAGGCTGCAGTGGGTTATAATTGTGCTATTGCACTCCAGCCTGGGCAACAGAGTAAAAGCTTGTCTTTTGTTTAAAAAAAAAACAAACCTGGACTCAAAAAAAGAGGCAGTAGAAACAAAAAGTGAAGATCATTGAACAATATATTAAAGAAATGTTCCAAGTAGATTAAAAAAAAAACCAGATGAAATTAAAAAAAATTTAGGTGAATAATTGCTCTGGGATACAGGAGAGATTGCCTAATCATAAAACAATGAAAAACACCCCCCACAAAAAGGTTCTTATATATTTAGTTAGGTTAAAAAGTAAAACTTCTATGTGACCAATAAAAATCATTAATATTGACAAGTAAGCAAAATGTGAAAAATCTACAAAGTCCAGGTAATTTTATACAACCATAAATATAGCCATAATATAGAGAATTCATACAGGAAGAAAATTCATAAAGAAAAGTCAAACCTCAAAAAGAAAATGGGCAAAGGATAAAAACAGAACAAATGATATAAATAAATGATTAATACTCTTCAAATTTACTATTAAATGAGAAAATAAACATTAGATTATAGCCCACTGCCTACCACATTATACGTCCTCAATAAGATGTCATTTGTTATGAACTTAAAAACAGTAAGTAACTTTTATATCTAAACAGAAAATATTTTTTAAAAGATAGCTCTCCCAGCTGGGTGTGGTGGCTCATGCCTGTAATCCCAGCACTCTGGGAGGCCGAGGTGGGCAGATCACCTGAGGTCAGCTGTTCGAGACCAGCCTGGCCAACATGGCAAAACCCCGTCTGTACTAAAAATACAAAATTAGCCGGGTGTAATAGCACATGCCTGTAGTCCCATCTACTTGGGAGGCTGAGGCAGGAGCATCACTTGAACCCAGGAGGTGGAGGTTGCAGTGAGCCGAGATTACACCACTGCACTTCAGCCTGGGCGACCGGGCGAGACTCCGTCTCAAAAAAACAAAAAGAAAAAAGAAAAAAGATAGTTCTTCCTCTTAGCAAAGATAAAATGACATAAGCCTCAGCTGGAAAGAAAGGAGTCATGTAACTTAGTAAAACTTAACACTCATCAAGAGTCATTAGCAAGTTGAGATATTTGACCCAGAAATCCTAGAAATCCTAGAACATAGATTTCTGTATATATATGTTCAGTGCAGCACTACTCGAAAAGAAAGGCAACTACAAACAACCTAAATGTCTAACAATAATAAATATTCCATAACAGATTATAAGGTTATTAAAATGCTTTTAAAAATACTTAAGGCATTAAAATGCTTATAAGTTAATCTGAAAAAAGATTCAAAAACATATGTATATATCTGCATAAAATATATACACAAAAAATTCTATAAGAAAACATATGAAAGAATTAATAATGTTCTACCCTCAATAGCAGAATGACACATTTTTCTTTGTCCTTTCTATATTTTTCAAATTGTCTTCCATAAGCATGCGCTATTTTTATTATATGGGAAAAAGATACTGTCTCTATGAAAAGTAAGTGACAGGTGCCTGACTGTGGCACAGAACAGAATTATAAGCATAAACTGACTAAATATAATGGATCAGGATTCAAAGCTAATTATGAGGTCTAAGGTCTTTGTAACTAGAATGAGATAACATAAAACCAGGTTTGGGAATCCAGTGATTCACACTAACATATGAATGACTGACAGGCAAAACCTTCCTATATAGAAAGTATCTCTCCTATAAAAGAAAGGGGGGGGAAAGCATTTTAATGATAAGATTTTCCCCCCAAAGAAGTTTTTGAAAGAGCGGCTAGGGGTGGGGGTGGGGGGCTTCCCTTTGGCACATTATTCTCACATATTTCTAAAAGCTTGTTAATTTCTTGGCAATAGCAGTGGGGGTTGGGGACCACACTCTTAGATGCACATACCTGTTCCACTACTTACTTGCTGCTCAACTTGGGCAAGTTACTTAATTGTTCTATGCCTTAGTATTCTTATAAAATGTAGATAACATCAATCACTTCTTTTTTTTTTTATAAAGAACAAATGAAAATGTATGTGAAGGGCTTGGTGCAATGGCATATAGTAAACTCTCAGTAAGTGAAATATGATATGATTATTCTCTGTTATTTCATTGCCCATCAGACACAGGGGACAGACTTACAGTGGATAAATCAGAGCGAAGTACAACTGCACTTAGAAACAGACATGGTATCTTAGCAATCGACTGCTGGCTCAGTGATCACTGTGGGAAACATTAATAACACGGTTATGACTAACTAAACTAAGGTGAAAAACTTCACTATTGCTTACCCACTTGCAAGTAACTTGCAAGTTACTTAGTTGTGATTAATACAATATCTGTAAGATATTGCAATATATTTAGAAGGCCAATAATAATAAAAATTTAAAAACAAGTCCTTAAGAGAAACATTTACACACACTTTAAAGAATGTGAAATATCCCTTTGGGGAAAAAAGAGGATTTACAATCCTTTGAAGAAGCGATGAGACTATAGGTGCAGAAATGAGAACTATAGTCAAAAAGGCCCATTTTGAGGAAGGATTTATCTTTTCAGCATCTACAAATCTCTTTCTAGAAGATGTGCTTTTATCACTCTACCTCCTGCTTGGAGCCAAGGCTTCACTTTGACAATGCAAATTCTCTAGAATAAGAGACTGAATAGTAGCAAATCAGGAAAAATCGAAGAAACAACAGCAGTGTTTTTTTTCCAACTCACTTTTAAAACTCTGGCCCAAGCCTTCAGTTTGAACTTGAGAGTGTTTCCTTTGTCCTTTCTGACATCACCGGAGGAAGAAGGCCCTGTGCCCCTATCTCTGTGCTGAACGCCATCTTTAATGATGATATATGGGGGTCCTTTCCCCTCAGCACTGCTTGGGGGGTCTAACGTGTGGTGCTGCCCGCCTGAGAATCAACAAGCGAATTATAAACTGTGTCAATCCGAGTTAATGCAAAGCTGTAATCCTCTTTAACAAGAGATCCAATCACTGCCATGAGTTATGTTCATTCTGTAATCTGATAAGGAAGAGAGGGAACCTCTAATAAAAGAGTAATGGGAGGCTTTAATGACGCTGGTAAAAGGCAGCCCCAGTTAAAATGTTGCTCTTGTTCCTGCTGATTAGATCAATGTTGCATATTTCCCCGGGCTTGTCTCACCTGTCAGAATAACCTGTGTCTTTTTAGGAGATAAGAAGCCTCAGAGAAAACATCTGTACTTTAACCATTCTTGCTTGCAAGTTTTTAACCAACAGAAAATGCTCTATGGAGGGTATTTCAGGGGTCATTAACTGATGTGTTCTCAAATGCTGAGCAAGCTATACCAGAATATCTCACCATGATTCGGTGCCTATTCCTATTAAATACAGGTAGCGGGGAGCAAGAAATGGTTTAACTAACCTCTGGGTTACCAAATGGGGGAAAAGAATATCATCAGTAGAGTGGTAGAGTATGCCCATATTTAGGGTGCAGACCCATACATAAAAATGGCAAGCCGAAGATAAATTGCCTGTACAAATCCTATTAGACCAAGGCATCTCGAGAACAACGTGGCAGTGATGTTGACAAAGCACTTTACAAGGCTGGATTACATTTGTACATTTCTTTTCTAAAACTCCAGATGTAAAACAATAATGTATTTGGTGCTCAGTACTTATCATTAAAGGATCCTCTCCTTGCTCTTTTTTAATGCCAACAGCTTCATAAAAGGAGTGGGAAAGGTGGTTTTTTATTTTGGGGGACAGAATAGGGAGCTAAAATTGAAACCCTTGCTGTACATATTGAGAATTTCTTTAAGTTATGTGCAAAGGAATGGAGTACCTACAAAATGTTAATCTTGCTACCATTTTTGGAATAAGGGGGGGAATCTACTTAGAAAAATTCAATACCTACACTTTGAACAGTACCAGAGTTAAATCTATCTAATAACCTCTCCTTGAAGCAGAATTTAATGCAAGGCAAACACCTATTTTCTTTGGCATGCATCAAGCTGACTGCCGTCACCAGACCCTTTCCATCCTGACAGCCAAAACCCATGCCAACAGAGCAGGTTCACATGGATGCCCCTTCCCAAATCTGAGTCAGTGGCCAGCTCCGAGGAACACATCTCTTCCTGTCTCAGGGGTCTCAGTCAGTATTTGTTTCTCTTGTCACACTAGCATTTTACTGACTTACATCCACACAACAAATGACAATTAACTTAGTCTGCCTCAGAGGGTCTGTCAGAAACACAGGCAAAAAGCAGATGCTTATTTCCATAACCCCAAATTCTTCACTTTGTTAGAACTATAGTGACAGATCATCTGCATTTATTTTATTTTCATTTTTGGAATGCATGTGTATTAGGCCATTCTTGCGGTGCAGTAAAGAAATACTTGAGGCTGGGTAATTTATTAAGACAGGAGGTTTAATTGGCTCACAGTTGTGCAGGTTGTACAAGAAGCATGGCACCAGGCATCTGTCCAGCTTCTGATGAGGCCTCTGGAAGCTTCTGATGAGGCCTCTGGAAGCTTACAATCACGGCAGAAGGCGAAGGGGGAGCAGACGCCTCACATGGCCAGAGCGGGAGCCAGAGAGTCGGGACAGGGGAGAAGCCACACACCGCTAAACCACCAGATCTCTCAAGAACTCACTGTTATAAGAACAGCACCAGGGGAATGGTGCTAAAACACTGATGAGAAATCCACCCCCATGATCCAGTCACCTCCCACCAGGCCCCACCTCCAACACTGGTGATGACATTTCAACATGAGATTTGGCAGGGACGCCAATCCAAACCATATCAGTAACCATATCAGTATCCAACACTGGCTTTTCTTTCTCTGTATTGATAGATAATATGTGTACATATTTATGGTGTGCAGGTGATATTTTGATATGTGCATATAGCATGTTTCATGGTCACATCATTCTCCCTCTGGTCTAATGGCATGGGGTGGGTGGGATTCCACATTACTCAATGTAAGCACTGTTTCTAAAAGGTCCTTGATGAGCTTAGAATAACTTCAGTAGAGAAGTAAACAACAGCCCTGCAAATCATGCAAGTTAAGTACTGACCTGCTTTTGCTGGTGATGATATGCTGAGAGGATTCTCTACCAATGAGATGTCAAGCCTTTTCTTCTCCTTAGGCCACCAATAGCTCTGGCTCTACAGAAAAAGGCGATCCTTTGCCTCTTAAAGATGACGCTATCGGCCAGGTGTGGTGGCTCACGCCTGTAATCCCAGGACTTTGGGAGGCCAAGGCAGGTGGATCACGAGGTCAAGAGATCCAGACCATCCTAGCCAACATGGTGAAACCCCATCTCTACTAAAAATATAAAAATTAGCCAGGCGTGGTGGCGCGTCTACTTGGGAGTCCCAGCTACTCGGGAGGCTGAGGCAGGAGAATCACTTGAACCCGGGAGGTGGAGGCTGCAGTGAGCCGAGATTATGCCACTGTCTGGGTGAGAGAGCGAGACTCTGTCTCAAAAAAAAAAAAAAGATGACGCTGTCCTGGGAGCTAAGCTGCCCTGTGTCAAGAGCATCAGGGGTTTAGCAAAGCCAGGGATCATTTTTAAGCTCATGTAACCACCTCCCTTGCAGGCAAACACATAATACACGGACAAATTTGGCTTTATTTTGTTTTCTCTCAATATTGGGAATGCTCATCAGGCATGCAATACAAACCACCTGTAAACCTCATAATGGAGAAGAGTAAAGATCTACTAGACCAGCACATAGAAACTATCAGGGATTGCATGAGATTTCCACCAACAAAGGAGATCCAAAGGCATTAAATCAATATCCAGCATCTACCTAGAAGGAAATGCCCCAAAGGGAAATTTGGTAACACAGGGACACAACTTGGCTACTTTACATTTTAAAAGTTAAAAAAATAAAAAAATAAAAAAATAAAAAAAATAGAGCGCTTGAAGAGAAAAATTCCTAGCGTGAGAAAAGAATTTGTATCAGCAGAAATTAACTAAATAGGTAACACTACTCAGACCACACAACAGGAGAACAAAATGAAGATGCCACTATCCTTTCAAAGGTAACATTTCTTTCTCCCCCAGGATACACCAATAGGATAATATCCTGTGTTAAAGATCTCTCTCTCTCCCTTAATGAGCTACGTTCCAGTTTCAATGTAAGTCAACCAAGGGCAAATTTACTGAGTTCAAACTGGAAAAGGGATATGGGGGGAATTCAAGGATATGCAACTGGACACACCACCCCCACCAAAACCACTGAGGATTAATCCAATTTAGGCACATGTGGAAGGATGAACTGGAACCAATGAGCAACTAAGGAAAACAAGAGGGCTTCTACTTCCAGATGCGGGTAAGCTAAGAACCACAAGTGCAGGTGCCCCTGGGAACAATAAATCAAAAGGGCAGAGTATTTTGTTTCATGTATTTTACCACAATTAAAATTAGTGGAGTGTGGTGGTGTGCACCTGTTAGTCACAGCTACTCAAGAGGCTGAGGTGGGAGGATCCCTTGAGCCCAGGAACTGGAGATTGCAGGGAGCTATGATTGCACCACTGCATTCCTGCCCAGGAAAATACAGTGAGACCCTGTCTCTATTAAGAAAAAAAAAAGTAATAAATTCATTGAATTATTTTACTGTGATTATCTAGTTTGGGTCATTTGGATTTTTTATTTTTCTACAAACAATACTGCAATAAAGATCCTTGACACAAATGTATTTGGCAACTATTAATGGCTATCTCCTACAAGTAGATTTTTCTGTGTTAACAGAAACATTCAAAAATCAGAAACAGGGCTGGGCATGGCAGCTCACGCCAGTAATCCCAGCACTTTGGGAGGCTGAGGCAGGTAAATCACCTGAGGTCAGGAGTTAGAGACCAGCCTGACCAATGGGAGGCTGAGGCAAGAGAATTGCTGAACCCAGGAGGCGGAGACTGCAGTGAGCTGAGATTGCACCACTGCACTCTTGCCTGGGCAACAGAGCAAGACTCCATCTCAAAAAAAAAAAAAAAAAAAGTTGGAAACACAATGTCAAATAGTCCTCCCAAAAGATTTTGCCAATTACATTTCCAACAACAGTATGCAAAAGTGCGTTTTTCCTTCCACCATCAACGATGGGTATTACTAATCCTTTTAATATTTTCTAACTGAATAAGGACAACAAAAAGGAGGGGGGTATGCATGGTGGCACACGCCTGTAGTCCAGCTACTTGGGAGGCTGAGGCAGGAGAATCACTTGAACCCAGGAGGCGGAGGTTGCAGTGAGCCCAAATAGTGCCATGGCACTCCAGCCTGGGTGACACAGCTAAACTCTGTCTCAAATAAAATAATAAAAAGAAATCTCATTATAATAATTTGCACTTCTTTGATTAGGTTGAAAGTGCTTATGGTTTTTGGCCCTTGAAATTTTTCTGTTTTGATTTTTAAGTCTGCTTGTTGACATGCTGTGTCCATTATTGTTACTGGGATATTCTTAGAGATTTGTAAAAACTCTTTACGTAGTAGAAAAATATGTCATCCGCTGGAATTTTTTTGTTCAAGTTCATCATTTACCTATTAACTTTGTTTTTGATGTATTTTTCAATGTGACTTTTATGTAATCAGGTCTATTAATACTTTACCTTATAGCTTCTGGCCCTGTAGTCATGCTTATAAAGTCCTTCACTACCTTAAAATCATTTAAAAAAATTCTCTATGCCCCCAGCACACCAAGAGTGACATATGTATCACTTAGGAAAAGCAAAACTATTTACTTGAGGAAAAGTAGCATGCAGTGATACTGATATTCTAACAATTATGAAATTTTCCTATTTGTGGTGTACAAATGGGACACAGAATAGAATGGTACTAGATTACTTCCACTTTTGTTTTTCCACTAAAGAAAAACAAAGGAGGATAAGCTATTACTGCTTCCTTCTTACTTAAAAGTTAACAATAACTACTGGCCCTAAAAATTCTGATACCAGGAGACAGAGTTAGTGCCTGTTTACTGTACCCATAGTTAATCTAGCCTATTCAAACTATAAAGCACAAGCAGTTGATATGGACACATCTCCCTATCCTTAGGAAACACAATGAGAATGGTGTGCACTTTGGTAAAAATAAATGTTCAGTCCTCCAGCTACAAGAATATTATTACATTCCTTAAGTAGCTAAACCAGCAGGAGAACAATGCTGGTAATTAGAAATCAGTCCACAAGGGATAGCCCTTTTTCCTTATAAATGTCACAAGGACTGTCACCCAGCAAACACATTCCTAACCCCTTCTCCCTTGCCTGCTCTACCTGGAGTGGCAACGTAACACAGTTCTGGCCAATGAAATACAAAAAGTTTGCTGAAGGGAATTCTGGGGAAGCTTTTACTTTTCTGATTAAAAACAAACAGGTATGGCTGGCACAGCTCTTTCCTCTTCCTCCTGCCTTGAATGCATGTTTGATGGCGTAAGTTGCAATAGCCATCTTGCGACCACAGGGGAAAGACCAAGAGATGTTGGTCCTAACACCACTGAGAAGCAAAAGCCATGGTCAACAATTGCCTACCACCCCTAGAATTAACCTGTCAGAAAGATGAACTTCCATTTCCTTATGCCTCTGTAGTCAGGTTTTATATTTTTTATAGACCATACCCAAATTAATTCTCATAGAGTCATTTTCAAATAATTTTTATGTCTAGCAAATAGTAGACCTTCAAAAATTAGGAGTTAATATTGGTAAGATTCTGGAAAAGCTAAGTACCCCTCAAGGGATTCAAGTAAAATTCCAACTAAGAATGGGATAAAGTTGATTTCTGAATGATTTTATAGTACTATGATCAAAAGATGCCACTAATATCTAAATCAGGTTTCATTTTATGCCTGGGATAATAATGTAACCTTAAAGGATTTGGTTTAATTTTCAAAATCTAGTTCTGCTTTCTTCTTGATGTAATTTTTTCATGGCATCCTGACAGGGAATCTAAGATGCACTCATTTTACTCTGAAATTTTTAAACAGGCTGGATCCAGAAATGAACAAAAAACCATGGCCATATCTAGACATTCACTTGCAAAGTACAGGACAGCAGATGGGGTCACAAAGCCAGATATAAACGTACTCAGAACTATCCACAGGCTGTTTTGTGCTCAAAATGCTGAATAAACCAAATAAAAACTAGTAATAGTGTTTGTCAAAATTTGCAGATCTCATACTTTCCAGACAAGGGGTGGAAAATCTGATGGCATTTGGTAACAAAATACTCTCAAATAAAAAGGTTATATGTAGTTTGAGGGATAAAACTGGCAAAAACTACCTGTGCCTATATTATGACCAATAATTTCACTTGGTAAATATGTTAAAAAATGCCTCTTATGCATTATTTACAACAAAGACAATTAAAAGCCATTTAAATGTCCAACAAGTAGTGAATGGCTAAATAAATATTATAACAATATTATTTGGTCATTTAAAAAATTTAATTATTTTAATGACATGAAAATGCTCTCAGTATATAAAATATTTCCTGAATATAATTTCAGTACTATAAAAAAGAAAAACAGGAACATACTGAAAGGGAACTTACAAAAGCTGAAGTGAAATACTGTGGGATGTTAAAAGTGGCTGTCTTCTGTGTATGTGCGAGTATATACACGTACACTTCTCTCTCTCCTGACAGGCCTAGAAATAGCAACACTCACTAACAAGAAGCACCCCTAGTACCTAGATACTGGTTTCTAAATACCACAATCCACTAAAAAGAACCAGGGCTCCTTCAAGAAAGACTGATTTCAGGGCTGGAAGATGGAAAGTCTAAGATGAGCATTAAATATCTTATTGTGCCAGAAAGTAAGGAAGTACTCAAAGAATGACTGAAGACAACTTTGAAGGACACAAGCCAGTTTGAAGGCACTTCCACTATCTGGGACAATTTTAACATCAAAATAAATATAACTCATTGAAAACATGAGTCCATATTGATATAAATGAATAAATAAATGGTAAATAAATGAGGGAGAAGAGGAAGCTCTTCATTATAGAATGCCGATTAATAGATACAGAAGAAACTGTTATTTTAAAAAGGTTATCTCTGAATAGCTATATCATAAGCATACCTTTTTTTCTGTATTTCTCTCATTTCAGCTTTATAAAATAAGCATACATATCTTTTGTAAACACACTCACAATCCCCAACAAATACAACATATGCACATCTCCAGAGCACTCACTAGAGCCACTTTCAAAAGGAAAGCATATGCACAACAGCCCCAAGTACAAACGGCAAGAACATGGGCCGCCTGCCCTGTCCTAGAGAGCTCAGATGTCCCAGGGAGCTGGGCTAAAGCTCACAACAAAACAGGAAAACCAAACGAACCACCAAAGGCAGCACTGATATTTATGCAAGATTTTGGTTTGGTTTTATAGTAATTATGAGGGTGAAGAGATGTGACCCCTACTATGATGCCAATGACAAATGGTTAACTGATAAGAAGAAATGGAGAGGGCGAAGGCTGTAGAGCAAGTCAATATCAGGCTGTCATGAAGCCATTTGAGACACATAATTAATCTATTACTCACCTGGCGTCATCATTCATTGTAGTATGGTCAATAGGTGCCATGAAACTCAGTAGCTTGCTAAGGACATGAAACCTAAATAAAGCAGGAAGCAAACAGGCAGCAACATTAGTAACTATTAACCTAGGAGAGGAAACACATTCCGTGAGTTAACAAACTCCAGAACCGATCACTGGAACATCTGGCTACAAAGTGGGATAGGGAAAAATTCATAGGCCCTTACCACTGTAGCTGGGATGACCAACTACAGTCATCCTATGGGATCTGTGGGGGAATGGTTCTAGGGCTCCTCATGGATAAAAAAAATCCACGGATGCTCAAGTTCCTTATATAAAATGGCACAGTAGGCCGGGCGCAGTGGCTCAAGCCTGTAATCCCAGCACATTGGGAGGCCGAGACAGGCGGATCACGAGGTCAGGAGATCGAGACTATCCTGGCTAACACGGTGAAACCCCGTCTCTACTAAAAAATACAAAAAACTAGCCGGGCAAGGTGGCGGGCGCCTGTAGTCCCAGCTACTCGGGAGGCTGAGGCAGGAGAATGGTCTAAACCCAGGAGGCGGAGCTTGCAGTGAGCTGAGATCCGGCCACTGCACCCCAGCCTGGGCGACAGAGCAAGACTCTGTCTCAAGAAAAAAAAAAAAAAAAAAAAAAGGCACAGTATTTGCATGTAATCTACACATACGCTCCCATATACTTAACTCATCTCTAGATTACTTAAAATACCTAATGCAGTGTAAATACTATGTAAGCAGTTGTTACAATATATTGTTTAGGGAATAATGACAAGAAAAAAGTCTGCACTTGTTCACAGGTATAGACACAACGATCCTTTCCCCAGGCGTGAATATTTTCAATCCTTGGTTGGTTGAATCCGCAGATGTGGAACTCACAAGTATGTAGGGCTGACTGTACATTTTTCCCTTTTTCGTTAATGCTACAGGAGAAAAGTCTGATAACAGCATATTGTAAATGACAGTTCAACACAAATTCATTTATAGCACAGCCTCAAAAAAGAATAGGTACACTTGTGCTTTTGAGCAATATACAACCCTTAAACATTATTCCAGACTAAAGACAATGAGGAATTGACTACTTCATTTTCTTCCTCTACATATATCTTAAGCATTTTTCATTTTAATAGATGTCATAAAAGTCATCTACTGGCAGCAGCAAAGGTAGTGGTATAGCATCTGAATGCAACACCTCATCAACACCATCCACACTGCCACTGGTTCCCCAAGTCAGAAAAGGGATCTGTAATTCCACGTCATCTCCATGCACTAGATCCAGGGGGTCTTTCATTTCCCCCACCTTTAAATGGAGAAACACAACTGAATTCACAGTAAGTTTAATTCCTAGGTCTTCAGTCTAGGTACTATGGAAGTTATATCACCTACATTTCCCACCAACTGCAAAAAAAAAATATTTTGTATGATGTGTTTGAGATTCTCTAGAAAATACAAGACCTTATACAGTCCAAATCATACCAAAGATAACTCAAAAGGGTATCCTTTTCTTCTCATTATAATGTGCCCTCTTATATACATAAAATAAAATTCTAACCCAAAAAACTCTACTAGGGCAAAACACTATCCATAAACAAAATGTGGTATTTTCATGTATTCAATACATAATATTTTAAAGTTTTAGGAACACTTCTATACTTCTATCAAATAATTTAATTATTTATTATATCACCCACAGCTCAGCCTCCCAATGGTAATTCTTTATTTCAACAAACGAATTTTACAAGAATAATACTGATAAGATTTTCCCTATTATACAAGTAATAGTGGCAGGGTGCGGTGGCTCACGCCTGTAATCCCAGCACTTTGGGAGGCTGAGGCAGAAGGATTGCTTGAAGCTAGGAGTTCAAAACCCGCCTGGACAACATAGTAAGACCCTGTCTGTACTCCCACATCAACAGAAAGAAAGTAATACAAAAGGTATAAAATACAAAAAATTAAAAAAAAAAAAAAAATCCCACACAGAAAACACATACAGTTGGCTTGGCACAGTGGCTCATGCCTATAACCTGAGCACTTTGAGAGGCCAGGCAGAAGATCGCCTGAGCCCAGGAGTTCAAGACCAGCCTGGGCAACATAGCACCACCCTGTCTCTACAAAAAGTAAAAAAAAATAGCCAGGCACGGTGACTCACGCCTGTAATCCTAGTACTTTGGGAGGCCAGGGGTGGGTCAGATCACCTGAGGTCAGGGTTCAAGACCGGCCTGGCCAACATGTTGAAACCCCATCTCTACTAAAAATACAAAAATTAGCCGGGTGTGGTGGCACACGCCTGTAATCCCAGTAAATAGGGAGGTTGAGGCAGCAGAATCTCTTGAACCCGGGAGATGGAGGTTGCAGAGAACCGAGATCACGCCACTGCACTCCAGCCTGGGTGACAAGAGAGAGATTTTGTTTCAAAAATAAAACAAACAAACAAAAACCAAGAAGTAAAAAAACTGGCTTGGTGCAGTGGCTCATGCCTATAATCCCAACACTTTAGGAACCTGAAGCAGGTGGATCACCTGAGGTCAGGAGTTTAAGACCAGCCTGGCCAACATAGCAAAATCCTATCTCTACTAAGAATACAAAAATTAGCCGGGTATGGTGGTGCGCGCCTGTAATCCCAGCTACTCGGGAGGCTGAGGGAGGAGAATCGCTTGAACCCAGGAGGTGGAGGTTGCAATGAGCCGAGATCAGGCCGCTGTACTCCAGCCTGGGCGACAGAGCACAACTCTGTCTCAAAAAAATAAATAAGTAAAATAAAAAAGTAAGAAAACTAGCCAGGCATGGTGGCATGTGCCTGTAGTCCCAACTACTCGGGAGGCTGAGGTGGAAGGATTGCTTAAGCCTAGGAGGTTGAGACTGCAGTGAGCCCTCAGGTCTGGGTTTTGTAGCTCAGGCTGGAGTGCAGTGGTGTGATCACGGCTCACTACAGAGTATAAGCTTATCTAAAAAACAAAAACAAATCCCACACAAAATCCTTCTACCTATAGACAGTTGTTGTTATGTTTGTTTCACACAATGATCCTTTTACATATATATTCATATAATTTTGAATGAATTTTCTCACTTAGCCTTATAAGCAATGTCCCATAAACAATTTATAAATGGCTGCATATAACGGTAGGAACAGAAGTACCATATTTTCATATTTTTGAACATATACACTGCTTCTAATTCTTCACTTCTTTTTGTTGTTGTCGTTGAGACAGGGTCTCAGTCACCCAGGCTGGAATGCAGTGGTGCTATCTTGGCTCACTGCAACGTCTGACTCGCAGGCTAAGCCATCCTCCCACCTCAGCCTCCTGAGTGGCTGGAACTATAGGAGTGTACCACCATGCCCAGCTAATATGCGTATTTTCAGTAGAGATGGGGTTTCACCATGTTGCCCAGGCTGGTCTCAAACTCTTGGACTCAAGTGATCCACCTGCATTGGCCTCCAAAAGTGCTGGGATTACAGGCGTGAGCCACCACGCCCAGTCTAATTATTCACTTTTTATAAAATGAAAAAAGACCTCTGTCTTTTGTTGGTGATGTTTTGTTTTGTTTTTTGAGATAGGGTGTTGCTTTGTTGCTCAGGCTGGAGTGCAGTGGTGCGATCACGGCCCACTATAGCCTTGACCTCCCGGGCTCAAGCCATCCCCCAACCTCTGCCTCCCAGCCCCCACCACCACCAAGGAGCTGGGAATAGAAGTGTGTGCCACCACGCCTGGCTAATTTTTAAATTTTTTTTTTTTTTTTTGTAGAGAGAGGGTCTTGCTATGTTGTCCAGGCTGGTCTCAAATTCCTAAGCTCAAGTGATCCTCCCACCTCAGCCTCCCAAAGTGCTGGAATTACAAGCATGAGCCACTGAGCCTGGCCAATACATAACCCTGAGATGTGAAATTGCTGAGTTGAAAGCTATACACATGTAAACCTGACTGAGTCAAAATGCCCTCCCAAAAGTTGTGTCAATGTATGAGCATAAATATTTATATAACTTTTTATTTAAATATAAAGCAAAAATACTGTTAATTAAATATATCTTTTAATGTCCTTAGGCCTCACTAAACTTCAGTGTCCATCTGAAAGTATGATTACTACTCTTGGCTGTGTCCACAAATGGGTTTAATTCACTTTCTAGACAAAGACTATGAACTATACCCTACAGTTGTGTTATGCAATGCAGTAGCTACTAGCCACACATGGCTACTATGCATTTGAAGTGGGGCTAGTCTGAATTGAGATGTACTGTAATTAAGTATAAGATACAAACCAGATTTTGAGGACTTGGGACAAAAAAATAATATATGTCATCAATAATTCTTAAAATAATAAATTTTTGAAATAATATTTTTATATATTGGTAAATGAAATTTGTTATTAAAATCAAGTTCATCTTTTACTTTTTACTTTTTCAATGTGGCTACTAGAACATTTAAAATTGCATGTATAATATTAAATAATAAAAATACATATTAATATTTTTATTAGATGGCACTGTGCTGTAGAATATCTTTACATTTAATACAATACAGTTAATAACTATTAACTACATGATGAAATATAGGCTTTAGGAAGAAATCAGATTAAAGACCATTTAGTAATCTGTACTTAGCATAACGTATTCATCTAATCTCAATACTACTGAAAACGGGTGTATGTTTTAATATTAAATCACCTTTTCCCAACCATACTAAGAAAAGATAAATATTATTTTGTTGTGGAAGAACAGACCAACACAGTAAGACATCATATTATTAAAGGCTCGGGAGTTTGATCAACTTACATTATGATTTCTGATTAAATCATAACTAAATCCACTTATATGTAATGCTGACTAGAATACTGATAATCAATAATTATAATTACTGTATTTCCAAAAACCAAAATTTTTTTTAAAAAACATTATTTTCTAGCATCCAATTAGCAAGTCTGACCAGGCTGTATCATTTGAACTAATGAAGTGTTATTATTTAAACTGTTTCTAGAAGGTAATGTTTTTTTTTTTTTTTTTTTTTTTTTTTTTTTTTTTTGAGGCGGAGTCTTCACTCTGTCCCAGGCTGGAGTGCAGTGGCACCATCTCGGCTCACTGCAAGCTCCGCCTCCTGGGTTCGCGCCATTCTCCTGCCTCAGCCTCCCGAGTAGCTGGGACTACAGGCGCCGCCACCACGCCCGGCTAATTTTTTGTATTTTAGTAGAGACGGGGTTTCACCTTGTTAGCCAGGATGGTCTCGATCTCCTGACCTCGTGATCCGCCCGCCTCGGCCTCCCAAAGTGCAGGGATTACAGGCGTGAGCCACCGCGCCCGGCTCTAGAAGGTAATGTTAATCTTTGCTACATTTCTGGAAGTCTTACATGTACAACCCTATCACAAACAAGGAGCAAAAACTGCTCAGTGTTGGGCCCTAGTATCAGTGATGACAGATGGCATACACTGTCTGTTCTTGAAGTCTAACTCTAGAAAGTTGTTTATAATATTCTCATCTAGCCTGGGAGGGCCACTTGGTTTAACCCCTTAGGAAAGGATGCTAAGGTAGCCAAGGCATCATTCTGGTGCCTGTATAGAGTTGGTCTTGCCAGTGAAACAACTCAATATCCAGAGATTAGAAGAGCAGGCTCTGGAATCAGACCAATTAGTTCAAATCCCAGTTTGCTACTTACTAACTATGTAATGCTGGCAATGTTACTTCACATGAATTAGCTCATTTAATCTGCATAACAACCCTATGAAATGTCACTTCTATGATCATACTCCTTTCACAGATGAGGACACTGAAGCACAGAGATGTAAAGAAATTTGTCCAAAGTCTCCAGGCCGGGAAATGGAAAAGTCAGCTTTCAAACCTACGAAGTTTGGCTCCAGAGCTTGCGCTCTTTCTGCCTCTGCATGTAAATTGCTTAGCAGTGCCTGACCGGGGATTTCTGGAGATGTCAGTTGCTATGCTATTGCTGAGTAAAGACTACTCCCTGATTCTGACCACATCCTCTTATTTATGGTCTCAAGATGAGCCAGGTGAGTACAGATGACAAAACCAAAACCAATTCAACACACATGAACTCATATTACACACTTTTTGTTCTGTAATAATTTTAGGTTTCTAAGACCTCACATTACAACTCACTGTGATGTCTCCTTATTCTGAAATCTGAGACAGTCCCTCAGTCCTTGTTTTCTCATTATTTTGACACTTGACGAGTGCAGGTCAGTTATTTGGTAGAGTGTCTCACAATGTGGGTTTGTATGCTGTTTTATGATGAGATTAAGGTTAGGCATTTTGTGGCAAGAATACCACAGAAATGATGTTGTATCTTTCTACTGAAGACAGAGGGGGTGTGGATATGTCTCTTTACTGGTGCTGTTCATCTTGAACACTTGGTTAAGGTGGCATCTGCTAGATTATTGCAAAGCCACTATGTTTCTCTTCGTAATGGACAAATATCTTGGGGGAGATACTTAGAGACCATATAAATACAGTTTCTCCTCAAACTTTTGCCCATTGATTTTAGCATCTATGGGTGAACCTTGCCTGCAAAAATCATTAGGGTGGGGTTTCCCTAGTGGTGGTTTTCTATTTCTCTCATTCCCTCTACAACTGGATTCCAAAAGGCTTTTATGAAACAAACCAATCAAGACAGTAAAAGTTTACACAGAAATTCTAGAGGCCTTTTAAGTATGGAAAGTTTTAGTTTGAGGTTTCTGGAATTCTTCAGTAACCAAAGGCAAATATTTCACGTGAAGAAATGTGATCACAAATGAAATGATGCTGCCCTTTGTGATTTCTCTGACGCACCAGGCGCTCCTGACCCCTTACTAAACAACTGTCTTGTATTCACCGCTGTCACTAGCCTCCTCCTGCCCTCCTCCCTCAATGGCCACTGTTCCTCAGCATTCTTTACGAGCTCCTCTTACCCTGTCTATCTCACGTATGTTGACATTCTTCAGGATTCTACTCTTGTCACTCTTTATTCTTGTCACACTGTACTCTCCCTGGGAAACAGCAATTAAGCTGTTGCCAAACTATCAACTAATAAATACCTACATCCTCCTCTCGACTGAAAAATCTCTCAACTTGGATTTCTGAAGGGTCAGAAACTGAATCCACTCCTTCCCTCAAAAAACAACAACAAAAAAGATGTTCTCCTTGCAGCCCCTCTTTTGCACATATCAATGATTACTACCAAGACCTATCTAGTTCCCTGAAACCCTGGGAGTCATTCCAACCTTCTCACTTTCCTTTACCTCTTCATGTGCGGCCACTCCTAAGAACTACTCACCTGTATAAATGTCTCTCAATCTGTCATCTCCTATTCCTTCCAGGCCTCGCTCTCATAACTTTCTAGTCCTTTATAGAAAATCTCCTACAATTACCTTTTTTTTTTTTTTTAGACGGGGTCTCGCTCTGTCACTCAGGCTGGAGTGCAGTGGCATGATCTCTGCTCACTGAAACCTCTGCCTCCTGGGTTCAAGCGATTCTCCTGCCTCAGTCTCTGGAGTAGCTGGGACTACAGGCACATGTTATCACACCTGGCTAATTTTTGTATTATTAGTAGAGATGAGGTTTCACCATGTTGGCCAGGCTGGTCTCAAATTCCTGACCTCAAGCCATCCACCTGCCTCAGCCTCCCAAAATGCTGGGATTACAGGCGTGAGCCACTGCGCCCAGCCAATCATCTTTCTAAAATGTGAATGTGATAACAATATTCCTCTGCCTAAAATCTTTCAATGACTCACTACAGTCTATAGAATAAAGTCCAAAAGTCTTAACATGGCCATGATCTATCATTCACCCATGCATGCAGCCTTATCTCCTGCCATTCTCTCATATTCACTTTTGGTGCCTGTACAGGCCAGTTGGTCCTAGCAGTGAAACAATTCAACATCCAGAGGTTAGAAGAACAGGCTCTGGAATCAGACCAATTAGTTCAAATCCCAGTTTGCTACAACAGTCTCTGCCAAAACAAATTAATTACAGTTCCCAAAATGGGCCCCACACTCTCTCAAGCTTACAAACCTTTCTGCACACATTCTCTTTGCCTTCCACTGGGCAAACACCTACTAATCTCTCAGGCTCAGTGAGGATGTCTTCTTGTGCAAGTCTTCCTGAGCAGTCTGCATCCCTCAAGGGTGGAGCAGGATTATTTCTACTGCTACACCACCCACACAGTACCTCAGTTAGCTAGGGTCTGCCACCCTCTCCAGACTAGTTGGCTTTCTGATTCTGTGGGTTCAGCATCCACAGATTTAATCAACCATGGATCAAAAATACTTAAGACATAAATGATTGTGTCTACATTGAATATGTCCCAATTTTTTTTCTTGTTATTATTCCCTAAACGGTGTAGTATAACAATTATTTACATGGCATTTGTATTGAATTAGGGATTATAAGTAATCTAGAGACTATTTAAAGTATACGGAGGATGCGTGTAGGTTATATGCAAATACTATGCCATTTTATATAAGGAAATTGAGCATTGTGGATTTTGGTGTCTGTAGGGGTGGGGGTGTGGGAGTGTTTGTGCGTCCTGGAACCAATCCTCCACATATACCACAGATGATGTGTATGCTCCCTGAGGGCAGACTGGGTCTTAACTACCACCTAATGACCATCTTCCTAGAGGGTGAAGGACAGTAAAACCACTTATTATTTAATATTTTCATGTTTAACCCTGTTTAAAAAGAATGGCTCTTGCCAGAATAAGATTTTACTGCCTCTGGATAGATGAGAATGTGGGGATCTCCACCGCTATCAAAATGCTGCAAAAGCAAAGGTATCTAATTGCACTGACACATACCTGTAATTAACAGTTTAATGAAGCTAGTTGAATTCACTAATATAAAAAGCAGCTGCTATTAAAACAAAATCCTGGTTTTTTTCCTTTCAAACTGATAAATCGAACATTTTTGAATGCCTACTATGTACCAGATATTTGCACATGATTTCATTTAATTCCCATACCAAATCCCCAAAGCAGGATTATCTCCACTTAGTAAATGAGAAAAGTGAGGCCCAGAGAATAAAGAACAAAACCAAAATCATATCACCAGACAGAGCCAGGATTTGAACACAAGTCTTGTGATTTGAAATCCTAAGCTCTTCCTTCTAGAGAACATTTATGTCCTCATAAAATTACAATTTTAAAAGTACATTACTGGAGAAAAATTTGATCCCCAAAATAAAGAATAAGATAATCATTCAGCCTAGTCACCTATGAAGTACTATTAGTAACATTCTTCTTTAAATCCTTGAAGTGGGCTGGGGGGAGACAGGTACAGAAGAGACGTGTCAGTAAACAAATAAATGAACACTAGGAAAAGAGACTGACCCAATCTTGGAATACTGGTAGCAATAATAATGACAGTAGTAATGGCAATAAACACTTATATAGTGCTTACTATGTACCTGGTGCTATTCTAAGAGCCATACATATACTATTCATTTAATCCTCACAGCAACCCTTCAAGGCTGGTATATTATCATATCCATTTTACAGATGAAGAAACTAGCACTAGCACAGAGTTAAAGGGTCTTGCCCAAAGTAGCTACTAATCAGTGTCAAAGCTGGGATTCAAACTCAGGCAGTCTGGGTCTTAAGTCCATGCTCTTCACCTCTAAAAATGAACCTAGAGAACTATGAAAATTTGGAAATTTCAAGATATAAAAAGAGGTAAGCAAATTCTAACAATTTAACCTGAGATTTAAAAAAAGCGACCCTAAATCAAAGGATGATACTTTGCAAAGTTGATGATACTGTATACTTTTGCAAAGTTAAAGATACTGTATACTTTTGCAAAGTTAAAGAAAAATCAGCATTTCCTGATGAGTTGTGGTAAATACTAAAACAAGTTAATTAAAGTAACTGAAAAAATCTACTTCTCTGAAGATCTTTAAAAATCAGACCCACATTTGTCTAAAGGGAATTTAATGATAGGCAGGTTCTAATAAGGATGTGGGTTTGACTACCTGCCTGAAACTGTCCTAAAACAAGTTAAGATTTTCTCTCAGTGTGCACCTGAATTACAGGCAGTTTCTTTGACACTGAGAATTTGTGTGATGATACTGTGTTTCACACACACATGGCAGTTACCAAGTCTTAACAGTACAGCGAGGTCAGTTTCCACTTTGCTCCTTCTTGTATGTGTGCCCTTATAAAACTCTGTAAAGAACTCACAGGGGAGGGTTTTCCTAAACTCAGCAAGTTCTCTATTTTCTCATAAACATTTTATTTCTCCTCTCATTTAAAAACTTTGTTAGCATTCCCTGTAGTCCTTCACTTATATCTTTTTAGCATACTGTGTGCACATATGGCTCATGAAAATGGACCGATAAGACAATAACATTTTTATTTTTATTATTATTTTTTTAGATGGGGTCTCACTCTGTAGCCCAGGCAGGAGTGTAATGGCACGATCTTGGCTCACTGCAACCTCCGCCTCCCGGGTTCAAGTGATTCTCCTGTCTCAGCCTCCTGAGTAGCTGGGACTATAGAAGCCCACCACCACACCCAGCTAATTTTTGTATTTTCAGTAGAGACACCATGTTGGCCAGGATGGTCTGGATCTCCTGACCTCAAGTGATCCGCCCACTTCAGCCTCCCAAAGTGCTAGGATTACAGGCATGAGCCACTGCGTCTGGCCATAACATTTTTATATGTTTCTATAGAAATTAATTGTTAAAATTAATACAATTTCAACTATCTTTTGTTTTCTTATTTTTTCTCTTTCAAAGGAATGCATATATTATTTCACTCATCCATTCACAACAGTAGCACAAAAGTCAATGAAACTATATTTCCATTTTAGAATAAGAAAAACTGAGTTGCAAAAACCTTCAAACATTGTTTATTTTTCTGATCCTTAAAAACAGAATCATCAGAAGAAAAAGAAAAATGACATAACAGCCAGAATGAAAGAGAAGAGATACATACACAATATATGTTGACATTTTTTCCGAAAAGGAACTCACCGAAGTTTCCTGCCTTTGCTGGCTTTCCTATCTACTTTTTTGTGGATTTTGCTTCGTAACTTTTGGATTGCAAGCCACTGCCTGGAAAATTCACAAGCAATATTATGCATCATCACTAACAGAAATAGTTATACATATTGACAAATTGGAATTATTCTAACAACCTGCAGAAAGAAATCATCAACCTACATCAAGTTCCTTAAGCTAGTTTGGGGCCAAACTGACTAATCAATTGAACAGGATTTGTGTAATGGTAAAACAACAAATGGCAGCTGGGAAATTCTACAGCAAATTTGGTTAACAATGCTCCTTAGTATTTGGAGTTGCTGTGACAAGCACTAAATCTACCAGTCTGCAGGCAAACCCATCAAATTTAGTATAGCTGCTTGGGTTTTCTTTTAATGTTTTAGCTATGCAGCATGTTCTATTACTAATGTTGCAACTGCTGGTTGGTTTGAATGCATGAATTTTTAAAATCTAACTCTCCCTTTGGTAATCCTTCAATGCTTTTTCTTGTGCTTTCCAATTTTTGCTAATTTTTAAATAATTATCCACTACTGATACTGATACTAGTTTTCAATTGTTTTCAATTGTTTAATTTTATTTGTTTTAAATTGTTAATTTTCATTTCATCTATAAATACTTCAGTACGTGTTGCTATACAAGAGGAGATATAAGGACTCTTCTCCCCTCAATATAATCTCAATACCATTACCACATCTAAAAAAAAAAGTCAACAATAATTCTTTATTACCAAATATTCAGTCAGTCTTCACATTTCCTGGAATGTCTCAATTTTACAGTTGGCTTGTTTGGATCAGAATCCAAACAAGATTCACATATTCTGTAGTCATTTTAGATATGAAGGAATTAATTTTTCAATAAGGGATACTAGGCTAAGAAAATCTTCATAAATTGCTCATATGAACTAAAGCGAAAAAAAGAAAAAGAAGGAGAAACAGCAGCAGCAGCTAGTCATCTTACCTGATTTATACAACGAAAACTCAACACCAGAAAAAAAAAAAATCTAGGGAAATCCAATTACTGTAATCTTAATATAATCTTAATTACCATAATCTATTTTATTGTAAAGTCAGATAAATGTACAATATAATCACCACTTAAATGCAATTTGCTCTATCACATTAAATTTATAGTGAACAGCTCTCTATAACATTCCAGAGATAAACGAAACATCAACAACATCCTACCCTAAAATTCAAATAATATTTTACTCAAATAAAATTATTTCATCAACACAAATTTTTCATTGCTTTCTCGAAAGGCTGCTCTGCCTAGAATCCCATTCTGGCACTTGCAGCTTTTGTTTCCTTTCATGCTTTTGCAAATTATGGCTCATGGCTATTTAAATGTACACTATTCATTAGGTAGCACTCTAAATGCCCTTTTTATTTTCCAACCACAGGATGAAGCATACACACAAGAGCCTTCCTTCACTACTTTACATTCTGCCCTGACATCTGGGTAATGCTGCCATGTACCATTTCTAATTGTGCTGAAGCTTTTACTGAAGGGGTGGAGGTCTAAATTAGGGCAGACTCTAACAAAGCAGATTCGACTGAGAGCAAGGAACCTGTTGTGTGCAGTGCCATGTTCTGACAGCTGAGAGCTCACATTTGGGTGGCTGCTTTGTATCCACTGGTCAACAGATTGATATGGATACAATCACAACGCAAACCAGGGAGCAAAGAGCATCAGAAAGACTTGGGAAAACAAACTCTAAAAACAAACACATTGGTGTTTTATAATTTCTTTTCAAATTGTACTTTAGGCAATGTAGGGTAAACAATTAGTCACGTTTTCTTTCTAGCTCTTGTTATCTTGCTTAACTTCAATAATTATAGGACCAATCATTGCTTTGCAGGTAGACTTAAAGGAACTCAAGGGGAGAAACTATTACATAGGCTGCTTGCATGAACAGAAAACTGTATCTAGATTACCTTCCCATGGCCACCTGATCGTTGGGATCCAAGGAGCTGGTCTTCCGTTCTATGAGTTCTCGAAGGAGCTAGGGGAAAAAGGAAAGCAATAAATTTATTTATCATCTTCCAGTACAACTGGTTTTAAAAGGGCAGAGAAGGAATTCTGAATGGCATAGTGACAGCTCTAAAACTACAATCAATAAGGGACAACACAGTGGCAAGAGCATTACTGAATTCCCTTTAACCCTTTCATAGTTATATATCTTTAAAAAGGTGGCTCTAGCAGTAGCTGAGAACAGAAGTCCATTTGGAAGACTTATTGTACTGCAGTTCATTTCAAATACATCAATGAGTGTGCAACATTCCCTTCATCGTTTTTATGATTAGTTTTGTTCACTCCATCGGTATCAATGGAGAATCTTTAAAAGGTTAGGTGGGAAGGGCCATGTGGCAAAAAGGGAAATGCATCAGCTCCTCACCAATAGGATAATGGTGCAAGGTTAACTTCTGAACTATAACCTCCAACAGTCAGAAAGGTCTTCCTCAGGCAAAAAGCCTTTACTGTTCGTAATTAAAAGTGTGCGCATCATCCTCTTGTTTCCCATACCTGCTACTCTACCACGCTTGGTATTAAGTGATTTAGCCACACATGATACCAACACATTCATAGCCAAAAAATTTTAAGAGGGAGGGAACCTAAAGAAAGTCATTTGTATACTGCAAATACACCACAGAAGATTAGTCTCTCGTCCCATATAATAAACTCCATGGGAGTTATTCTAAATGACTCTTCTACTGTCATTTTAACCCTGACTCCACTGCACCCAGTTGAAATCTGCGTCTGTACCTTTCGTACAGACTTATGAATCTGCACTGAATCTTAAAAGTCCTGGGTGAAGAGAAGCAATGGTTTTAAAAGTTAAACACTGGCCGGGCGCGGTGGCTCAATCAAGCCTGTAATCCCAGCACTCTGGGAGGCCGAGATGGGCGGATCACGAGGTCAGGAGATCAAGACCATCCTGGCTAACACGGTGAAACCCCGTCTCTACTAAAAAATACAAAAAACTAGCTGGGCATGGTGGCGGACGCCTGTAGTCCCAGCTACACGGGAGGCTGAGGCAGGAGAATGGCGTGAACCCGGGAGGCGGAGCTTGCAGTGAGCTGAGATCTGGCCACTGCACTCCAGCCCGGGCAACAGAGCAAGACTCCGTCTCAAAAAAAAAAAAAAAAAAGTTAAACACTAAAGGAGAAAAACCCTAAATTACAATAATAGAACTACAAGTACCAAATGCAGAGAAAGAGAAACAGAGATTAAAATTCCAAAAATCTTCTGAGAGAAATGTAAGTGAAGACGCTAAGATAAACTAGTTCTGCTAATCATCTGTCAATAATCCAAGTTTGACCTTAAAACTTGTTTCTTCATAAAAATTAGCCATTATTTTGTAGGTGAGGCATGGTGGCAATAGAGATATTTCACCAAATCAAATAGCTGAAGCCTGTGGGAGGATGAAGAAACAGAAATAAATCCCTCTGAAAGCAGGTCTCTTTCTAATTTCATATGTTTATGTAAGTAGGCACTGGAAGAAGTAAAATAAATTTATAAAAATATTCACTTCCAAAAGATGAATCTTTATTGAAAAAGGGAAAAGGATATCTCAATTGCAATTAGAAAACCTCCCGTGATGTTTTTTCATTTGCTTATTTTGGACATTATTACCACAGCAATTATGTTTAAGAATGCAGGGACCAGAAGCCGCTGGTTTTATTATCACTAGAAAACAGCAAGCTATTTCTCCACCCTGTTTATCTGATTGATTCCCAACATCTTTCTGGCAGCCAATCTATCAGTTTATCTCTCCTACTTCATCACAGTCACTTCTGGCAGCTAAATACAAGATCCAAATCCAGTGTTACACACACATATGACACAGTAAACCTATGTAACACTGCTGCTGTGTAAACAGCTGCCCTTAAGGCTAAGCAGAAATGGGCTTCTGGTTCCTAGTCAATATTCTGTCAGAAGCAAGGAGTAGGGGGAGTGAGAGGGAGTGGTTAATAATAATTATAAAGAAGAAATAAAAGAGAAAGAAAAATAAAAAGGAAGGAAAATAATGGAATAATTGCATTTCATTGCCCTTACCTTGTTCCAGCCACACAAAAGATTACAACAACCATTCCTGGTTTTCCTAATTTTCTCAGATCCCTTGAGACTGGGCAGTCAGGGTCACTGGGTAGGAAGTGCTCATGGAAGGCTGCCCCAGCACAACAGGGTGATCCTCGGGAAGAATATGCCCTTGCCGAAGGCTGGAAATTGGAGCTCACAACTGCAGTGGATCTATTACACTTGCAGTGGTCTCCACAATTCCAACACCAAGTTGGTGCAGCATTTACTTTCAAGCACTTTGTGTACTATATATAGTCTGAGCTGCATTTTCACACACAAGCACTCTGTATGACTATTTTTACTCATTCATGACTTGGAAGATTGTTTTATTGGTCTATCTAGCTAGGTGTAGTTTATTCAGTCCAATATTTCAGAAGATTCTGTTGTGTCCATGGTAAGAAAAAGAAAGCAACAACAAAAAATACAGTTAAACAAATATTACTGTTTCCCACAGCTACCATTATCACTGGGTTTAAATTTAATTATAAAATTGCTTTCAAAAAAGTTGCTAAAAAAAAAGATTTGAGGATATTGGCTGAAGAATTCAATTTTCTGATTTTAATTTGTAGAGCTTTAACTTTACAAATAAACCTTTCTACTAAAATTCAAGTTTCTGATACAATTATTAGAGCCTTTTATTTCAACAATGATGATACAGTATTTGTAGTAATTTTCTATGTGATTTGGAAAATGGAGAGAGAGATAAAATGTTTTTGCTCTCGTCTGTTAAAATTCCTCCAGATAATCAATTCAGAAAGGCTTGATTATACCTCTAGTTCTAGGGGAAAATCATAGATACAGTTAGGTTTTCAGGTCGGCCACAGAAACCTATGTAACCCATACCAATATACCTGAGGAACAGCACTAATAGTACTACTAAGCATCTAATCAACATTTATAATACTTTCACTAGAAAAAAATGCATGCTAGAAACAGTTAAAAATGGCAGATTGAACACATTAGTTTATCTCTTCTCAACCCCTTTAAGAGACAGTTGAGGAATAAAATAAATACTAACTTACAAGAAAAAAGAGAAAGGGAGAGCTAATGCGTGCATATTTTCATAAATTTTTCCAAGACAGTAAGGACATGCAGGAGTTATCACCCAAATGCCCAGAGTGAATAAAGGTGAAGATGAAGCCAATTGTATTAGGCTGCAGAATTCCTGTGAGGATCAGCTCTCTGGCAGTTACCACGCAAGGTGGGAAAAAGAGAAGGAGCAGAACCACTTGGCCCTTCTCCATTATCCCACACGGCCAAGTGACTAACCACCTCTACCATCCACCTCCACTCGCAAGAAAAAAGAAATTTTATTCTTTGGAAAAACTGAACCACAGAAGTTCCAGAATAGAGGACACCAGGCAAAGAAGGCTGGAATGAGGTACAAGGGAAAAGCTCTATGTTAATCTCTGAAACCTCTCCCTTTCTCCCACCTTATTTGTACAAAGCTAACAGCCTATTCTATAATTTCCTAGTTAGGAAAGCAGAGGAGCCTTTTCTGGAAGAAACTGAATGGTGTCTGCCCTCCCACCGCCAAAATTAGATTTCGAAGTTGCTATGGTCTTCTGCATGTGTCCCCCAAAATCCGTATGTTGAACATACTTAATCCTCAATGCAACAGTATTGGAAGGAATGGCCTTTGGGAGGTGATTGAGTCACACAGGCTCTGCCCTTGTGGAGGGGATTAGGCATCCCTCTAAAAGGGCATGATGGAGGAAGTCTGTCCCTTTTGCCTTTCCACCTTCTGCCACATGAATTCCCTCAGGAGAATTCAGCATCAAGGCACCATCTTGGAAGCAGAGCACAGACTTCACCAGACAACAGAAACTGCCAGCTTCTTGTTCTTGGACTTTACAGCCTCCAGAACTGTGAGAAGTAAATTTCCATTCTTTTAAAATTACCCAATCTGTGGTATTTTGCTATAGCAGCACAAATAGATATATACAAAACAAAGCAAACAAATACAAATTCTGACATCCAAGGCTACTCTAACAAAGAAGTCAATTCACAACATAATTATATTTAAAGAAGCCAAAAAGCTCTGCCCAAGTTTCAGAGATTCCAAATAATAAACTTTAATGCTTTACTCTTAAATATGAACAGACAGTTAAGGATCACCTGCATCTGAGGGAATCCTCATGCAGAGACCAAACAAGTAGAAAAGAGACTCGAGGAAGCAATGCAGAGAACAAAGTAAATGCTTAAAAAGGAGAAAAAAAACTCCAAACTTACAATGAATATCCCAGAAGTGGGAGAGGGTATACTTTGATAAGAGCAGGATGCTGTGAAAAAGACTAAAATGAAAAATTAAACACTAAACAGAAAATTTTTAAAAATCCAACAGAAGAACTTAAAGATAAATGAATGAAAATCTCTGATATAAAACAAAAAGAAAGCCAAAAAGCAAAAAGATAATATCCCCTTGTTTATTTGCAAGACAAGACAAAAATTTAGAGGATAATCCAGAAAGTCAAACATCTAACAAACAAAGGTTGGGAGAAAATGTTTGAAGCAATACTGAAAATTTTCCAAAATCATAGAAAGAACAGGAATACACCTGCAAAGACCTAGTGCAATGAATAAAAAAGGGCCTTTGTCAAGACACGTCATCATGAAATATAGAACACCAGAGGTCAAGAGAAGATCCTAAGCAGTTAAAGAAAAAATAGGTTACATATAAACAGGGTGACCATATGTCCCAGTTTACCAAGAAAGTCCTGGTTTACACCTGTTGTCCTAATATGTTGTCAGGCTAGCACCTTACATGTCCCAGTTTTGATAATAAATTATACAGTCACGCTACATATTAAAGAATGGAAGTCTGAATGGGAAAACACATTCAATAGCAAGAGCAGATAGCAGAGGACAGCAAGGTACCTTCAAAATTCTATGGAAAATGACTTCCAGACTCAAATTCCACATACAGCCGCCTTATTATTATTATTATTGAGACAGTCTTGCTCTGTCACCCAGGCTGGAGTGCAGGGGTGCAGTTCCGGCTCATTGCAGCCTCTGCCTCCTCAGCCAAATTATTAACCAAGTATAATGAGAGTTACATAAATGCATTTTTCAAACATGTAAGGACTCAACAATTTACTTTCTATGTACTCTTTCACAGGAAGATGTACTTCAGTAAATGAGTATACAAAAATCAAGACATAAGATATTAGAAAAGAGAGGTCTAACTCAGGGAAGAAGCAAAGGCAAGTCCCAGGAATACAGCCAGCAGGCCTGGTGTGCAGACATGCCAGAAGAGTCCACAGAGCTCTAGGATGAGGTCTCAAAGGGGCAAAAGCAGAAGAGAGGTGCAAAAGGATAGGTTATTTTATATATTCAAGGCATGTGGAGTACACAGGGAAAAACAGCAATAGTTACACAGAAAACTAAGCAAATCTTTTAAAAACAGGCATTATTAGCCCTAGGAAAAAACAAATTTGTAAGAAAAATGTAATCATAATATAGCGCTTGCTCCTATAGTTGGGATGTTTGTCCCCTTCAAACCTCATGTTGAAATTTGCTCTCGATGTTGGAGGGGCCTAATGGAAAGTGTCTGGGCCATGGAGGTGGATCCCTCATGCATAGATGAAAGTCCTCCCTTGGTTGTGGGGAGTGCGTTCCCGCTCTATTAGAGCCCAGGAGCTGGCTGTTGAAAAGAGCCTGGCATGCCTCAGTCCTCTAGCCTCCTCTCTTGCCACATGATCTGTGCACATGCCAGCTCCCCTCCGCCTTCCTTCATGAACAGAAGCAGCCTGAGGCTTCCACTTTAGAAGCCCAATCTTCCCAGGAGCAGAAAAGTGAGCCAAAGAAACCTTTTTTCCTCAAAAATTACCCATTCTCAGGTATTCCTTCATAGCAATGCAGAACAGACTAAGACACTTGAGAATAACATTTACTTGTAATAATAATGTAAACACTGACTGACAGTCATCCTAGCCGATATGATACATTCTCATTGCAGCTTTGATTTGCATTTCCCTAATGGCTAATGATGCAAAGCATCTTCCTGTGCTTACTGGCCATTTGTATATCTTTACTGGAGAAATGTCTATTCAGACCCTTTGCCCATTTTAAAATGAGGTTATTTGTCTTTTTGTTATTGAGCTGTAAGAGTTCTTTATATATTCTAGATACCAGTCCCTTATTCATTTCCCTCCTGTAATGTCTTCTCGCTTTCTTGATAGTATCATTTGAAGCAGAAAAGTTTTTGATTTTGATATAGTCCAATTTTTTCTTTTGTCATTTGTATTTTTGATTTGTATCTAAGAAACCATTGCCTAACCCAAGGTCATGAAGCTCTACTCCTATGTTTTCTTCTAAGAGGTTTATAATTAATAGCGCAGCTCTTATATTTAGGTCTATGATCCATTTTGAGTTAATTTTTATATATAGTGTAAGGGAGGGGTCCGACTTCATTCTTTTACATGTGGACATCCAATCATACCATTTGTTAAAAAGACTATTCCCCACTGAGCTGTCCTGGCACCCTTGTTGAAAAACCAAGTAATTTTAAAAGCATTTTGGCTTTATGACCACATATTCCTTGGCTTTCTGAATTTGTGACCCAGAGTTATTGATTCCTACTTTTTAGGCTTCCACAGTTCATAGCCACAGATGCTTGAGATGGAAAAAGCTTGGGGCAACCCTCTATCGAACTTACTTGGCCTCGCTGAGTCAGGGTTCCTCAAACTGCCTCACTGGGAGATACAAAATCAGACTCAAAGGATTGAGTTTACTTTTCCTGTAAATTCCCTCTCTCTCCCACAAGAATTCTTAGTGAAAATGTATCTGTTTTTGCTCTACCTCCTGCCTTACCACTTTTTTGGTTCTCAGCTCCCTAGTATTTCAAGTTATTCCCAAAAGGGCCGGGCGTGGTGGCTCACGCCTGTAATCCCAGCACTCTGGGAGGCCGAGGCAGGCAGACCACTTGAGGCCAGAAGTTCGAGACCAGCCTGGCCAAGATGGCGAACCCTGTTTCTAGTAAAAATTAGCTGGGCATGGTGGCACATGCCTGTAATCCCAGCTACTAGGGTGGCTTAGGCAGGAGAAATTGCTTGAACTCGGGAGACAGAGGTTGCAGTGAGCTGAGATTGTGCCATTGCACTCCAGCCTGGGCAACAGAGTGAGACTCCAACTCAAAAAAAAAAAGTTATCCCCAAAAGAAGTCACTTGCAATTTTTATACACCATATTTGAGGCATACAAAAAATAAACTGCATATACTACAATTTCAAATAGTTGGGAAGGAATTACTATACATACCTATAGTACAAAATTGGCACAAAATGACCCACTCCCCAACTATATGTTCCCACTCCACGTTGCCCATTCACTCCCGAACGAACAGCTCCACCACCTAATATTTCTGCTTCCATTATGCTACTCAAACAACCTGTGCTAAGGTCTCAAGATCTCCATGTCTAATGGGCATCTGGCACTACTTGTCCTATTAGACTTCTTGAAGCAGCAACTGACAATGGATGTTCTCACCTCACCGAAACACTCTTTTCTTGGTATCAGTGAGGCATTTCTCTGCCTTTACTCCACATTCAGTCAGCCCCTCTAGGCAGCCATTAAATGCCGCCACTCCTCACGACTCAGTTCCAATCTTTCTTCTCTTCTCATTCCACAGGGTTTCCCCCCAAGAACTTCCTTCTGTTCTCAAGGCGTCAATGACCTAAGAGTTATCCCTGGAAATTCCTCTTCCCTTACATCCAATATCTCATCTATCTCAAGTCTTATATTCACGAATTTGTCCACTTTTCTCCATCTTCACTGCCTCCACCCAGTACTATCATCTTCGTTCACCCCATATTTTTTTTTTTTTTGAGGCAGAGTCTTGTTCTGTCACCCAGGCTGGAGTGCAGTGGTGCTATCTCTGCTCACTACAACCTCCACCTCCCGGTTTCAAGCAATTCTCCCACCTCAGCCTCCCGAGTAGGTGGAATTAGGGCGTGCGCCACCACGCCAGGCTAGTTTTTGTATTTTTAGTAGAGACGGGGTTTTTCCATGTTGATCAGGCTGGTCTCGAACTCCTGACCTCAGGTGATCCACTCGTCTTGGCCTCCTAAAGTGTTGGGATTATAGGCGTAAACTACCATGTCCGGCCCTCATACATATTTTTTGAGTACACTGGAGAAACAAGAATAAAAGAGACATGGTCTCACCTGAGGCAGTGTAATGATTTCCTCTCATTTACTCTTATCCCGCCTCCATTTTTGTTTCCTCATTGTACTCAGAGTAGTATTTTCAAAAAGCAAATGTGTCAGGACATTTAACCACTAGGTCCCTTGTACCACTAGGCCCCTTGTCTACCTCTCCAGTCTAACCCACCTTCCGCCTCTGTGTTGCAGTCCCATCAGGCTTCATTCTGTACGTGAAATGCTCTGTGGGCCCTCACACCAGAGACTGTTTCTGCATATGCACTGTGGGAACAGGCTTCGCTAGCCATTGACCTCCCACGCCTCCTCCTCTACTCATTTGTTAAATCGCTTCATCATCTCTTCCTGAGGGAAACCTTTCTTAACCACAGCTGCACTCACACACACGCACCATACTTTTGCTGTTCTTACTATACATTGCACTCATGGACTCCTTGATGAACGTCTACTTCCTCCCCTTGCTGACTGTGTGCTGTGTGACAGCAGAGACTCCATCTGAACACAATCGCCACTCCATCCCCTGCAGGGACCCCTTGAAGGAGCTCCATATATACACAGAGGGGAAAACAATTATTATTATTATTATTATTATTATTATTTTGAAATGGAGTCTCGCTCTGTCGCCCAGGCTGGAGTGCAGTGGCGCGATCTCAGCTCACTGCAAGCTCCACCTCCTGGGTTCACGCCATTCTCCTGCCTCAGCCTCCCGAGTAGCTGGGACTATAGGCGCCCGCCACCATGCCCAGCTAATTTTTTTGTATTTTTAGTAGTGACAGGGTTTCACCATGTTAGCCAGGATGGTCTTCATCTCCTGACCTCGTGATACGCCTGCCTCGGCCTCCCAAAGTGTTGGGATTACAGGCGTGAGCCACCACGCCCGGCCGGAAAACAATTATTTCTGAGAGAAAATACCAAATTTGTGTTTGCTTTATCATTTCTCCCACCACACACACATACCGCTTCAGTGTTTTTACACAAAAGGAGTCAATATACAATAACCTGGCTCTAATCCAGGGTACTATTATCTACCTAGGAATAGAGAAACCTATCTATTTTTCGTCAGTTGTTTTTGAACATATCTTTGCCATTGCCATTTTCAATGAAATGACTTCCCCACACAATATTCTTCTCACAAGTCTTACATAGGCCAGGTGACCTACACAACAAACACATAGACTGGTCTATTTAACAAACCTGGATGGTTTTAAGTGGATGAGAATTATCTTTTCCCCCCAGCCCCCATTCCAAGAGTACTTGAATTTAAAACAAACAAAAAACATTTAACTGGGGCCAGGCACAGTGGCTCACACCTGTAATCCTAGCACTTTGGAAGGCCGAGGTGGGTGGATAACCTGAGGTCAGGAGTTCGAGACCAGCCTGGCCTACATGGTGAAACCCCATCTCTACTAAAAATCCAAAAAAAAAATTAGCAGGGGCATGGTGTCAGATGCCTGTAATCCCAGCTACTTGGGAGCCTGAGGCAGGAGAACCACTTGAACCCAGGAGGTGGAGGTTGCAGTGAACTGAGATTGCGCCACTACACTGCAGCCTAGGCAACAAGATTGAAACTCCGTCTCAAAAACAACCAAGACCCAAAAACCAAACCAAAACAAAAAAGCCATTTAACTATTTAAACTCATTCTTTGACTATTAAAATGATATAGACCTACACTCCCTCTTGTGTCTCATTTCCTAAAGGAAAAAGTTGGTTCTTCTCAGGAAATGAGAGCAAGTACATCTTTGGTGCTTCCTCTATACTCCCCCCAACCCTTAACCTTTCCTGTAGTCTCTTTAAGTTGGTCCTTTTACTGCAAGACAGATGTCTTGACATCTTTGTAATAAAGGTCTGAATTAATTTCAGTTACAGTTGTGTGGTTTTAGAGACAGGGCCTTGCTTTGTTGCTCAGGCTGGAGTGCAGTGGCATGATCATAGCTCACTGTGCCTTTGACCTTCCAAGTTCCCACCTTAGCCTTTGGAGTAGCTAGTACTACAGGCATGCATGTCCAGCTAATTTTTTCTAGTTTTGGTAGAGATGGGGTCTGTCTATGTTGCCGTGGCTGGTCTTGAACTCTTGGCCTCAAGTGATCTTCCTGCATCAGCCTCCCACACTGCTGGGATTATACCGGATGAGCCACCATGCCCAGCCTAGTTACAGGGTTTTCTATTTAAATATCTTTTATCTATGAAATAGGCTTCTCAAATACCAGTTACAAGTTTCCATCTCCCACTCTCTAAGATCTAATGCTTCTAGGTATGAATTTTCTCTTCTGTGAAGTATGTACTACACAGTTCAATCTAAGTGTAACTATCTGCCAAAGAGTCTGATTTACCTGTCTTGAATTCCAGCTCTGCCCTTTACTACCTGTGTAGTTTGAGACAAGTTCCTTGAGCTCCCTGAGATTCAGTTTCCTCATCTTATAAAGTGGTAATTATACCTCACAAAGTTGTTTTGGGACTTAAAAAGATGATAAAAGTAAAGCACTCAGCAAAACATTAGTATTCAATAAACAGAAATATGGTGAACATCAGATCATCCTCATAGATAATCCCTAAACCCCATTTAGGGTAAAATAAATAATCTTCCACAGCTAAATTGCCACAGCTGCTAACAAACAAGTACAGTAATTCAATTTTCCTTTCTACTGATTTTCAAACATAGGTAACAAATAAGAGTGAAAAGATAAAAATGTAACAATAAAGAAAATCCACAAAAATAGTAAGTCATACATTTTAAAAGTACGTTATTGGTTATAGGACTTTTCCAAACTAGACCATGAGAAACTGGAGCAAAAGTCATCCTCTCCTTTATCATTTATTCTGTTTGAACTATCCACGATTCTCCTTCCCTGACCTTCAGCTCCCCCACAATCCCCTGATTACACAATTCCTTTATATAGAAGGCCTCCTCCCAACCTCAGAATATCTAAAATGCTGGCTATCTTTCTTTGAAAGCCCAGATCAAATGCCACGTCCTCTTCCCTGGAGCCTTCTCTAATTCCCTGAAACTATTACTTTTCTCCCTCTTCTGAATTCTTCAATACACACTCACCAAGCATTTTGGTTATTTATGTTTATGTCATCTTGCTTGCCTGACTATAAGCTTCTTGCAGACAGGGGATATGTCTGACTGAAACTCTCACCCCAATACCTGGAACTCCACCACTGCCTTTGCATACGGTGATCATTCAATAATATTTCTAAGGGCTGGGCACAGTGGCTCATGCCTGTAATCCCAACACTTTGGAAGGCTGAGGCAGGGGGAATCACCTGAGGCCAGTAGTTTGAGACCAGCCTAGGCAACATACTGAGACCTTGTCTCTACAAAAAAAAAAAATTTAAATTAGCCAGGTATGGTGGCACACACCCATAGTCCTAGCTACTTAGGAAGCTAAGGTGTAAAGATAGCTTGAACACAGGAGTGTGAGGCTGCAGTGAGCTATGACTGTACCACTACAGTCCAGCCTGGGTGACAGAGTGAGACCCTCTCTCAAAATAATATTCCTAAAACCAAAGAGTCAAGTAGCAAGCAGTCTTCTAGATCTTGTCAACAAGCATGAAAAGCAGCCACCTTTTGCAAGGGGAAGTGCAATATTTACAATAATAATACAGGGAAGAATGAAAGGAAATCAGGATGTGCGAATAAGGTCTAAGAAGCATCTTAATACTAAAGTTACAAATAGTCCACCTTTGGTTACTCAAATAGAATGTATAGCTAGAGGCTACCACTGAAGAAGTCAGCCTAATTCTGCCTCACTGCCCTCGGTCTTTAAGGATTTGATTAGTTTTTCCACTTTTTGATTCTGCGTTGCAGCATGCCTCCACTCTGGAGCTAGTGCTAAGGCCTATGATTTGGAAGAAAGGATAAATTCATTCATTGAATAAAGCAGTACTATTTTCTCAGCACAAGCCCTAAAATACCTCAAAGGCCATAATATTTCACTAAGCTTGGCCATTTGGGTTAAAATTTATTAGTCAACACAGAAAACTTTCTCATCAGACCCCATATATTCCATTAGGCATGATATATAGTGTCTCCCAATGTCTAATTATTAACTAGAAGTGTAAGTAAATCACTATCAGTATTAGGCCCTGATGAGTGAAGACAGAGTAAGAATTAAGGAATTCGAATGCTAAAGAACTTCTTGCCAATTTGCTTTTCTGTTTCCAACAAATAAAAGGAATTTTACAAGGACTAAGTGACCGACTTATGCAATTCTTTCCTTTTTTTTTTTTGAGATGGAGTTTTGCTCTTGTTGCCCAGGCAGGAGTGCAGTGGTGTGATCTCAGCTCACTGAAATCTCAGCCTCCCGGTTTCAAGAGATTCTCCTGCCTCAGCCTCCCTAGTAGTTGGGATTACAGGCATGCACCACCATGCCCAGTTAATTTTGTGTTTTCAGTAGAGATAAGGTTTCATCATGTCGGTCAGGCTGGTCTTGAACTCCTGACCTCAGCTGATCCACCCGCCTTGGCCTCCCAAAGTGCTGGTATTATAGGCAAGAGCCACCGCACCTGGCCCTCTTTTTTTCTTTTTTAAATTTAAGGAAATCTTTTTTTTTTTTTTTTTTAGAGACAGGGTCTTGCTCTGTCACTGAGGCTGGAGTGCAGTGGCACAATCATAGTTTACTGTACAGCCCCGAACTCCTGTGCTCAATTGATCTTCCCACCTCAGCCTCCTGAGTAGCTGGGACCACAGGCGCAAGCCACCATGCTTGGTTAATTTTTTTACTGTTTATTTTTTTATAGAGATGGGGTCTCACTATGTTGCCCAGGCTAGTCTCAAGCTCCTGGGTTCACGCAGTCTTCCCACCTTGACCTCCCAAAGTGTTGGGATTGCAGGAGTGAGCCACTGTACCCAGCAAGCCACGCTTTCTAATCCATACTAAAAGTAACAATGTACGGAAGGTGCTGTTGTTTAGATTTTCCAAGAGCTCCCACTTCAAAAATTCTGCCCATTGGTCACTAGATGGATGTCTTGGTGTGTACCTCCCCCTCCATTTATAATAAAGGCAGGAAGAAGGGTTATAGATCCTCTCGGATACCAGCTCAGTTACTATTTTTTAGCATGCGTTATTTAGCAAGGTTTCTTTTACTATATGTCATTTATGTTTAAAGAATAAAGAGGAAGTCATTCTGAACTAGAGAAGGATTCACAAGTAAGAAACTGAAAGGGTAGTACTAACTGGTATTCTGTGATTATGTCCCTTAAGAACCAAAAGCCTAGCTGAAATAAATCTCTCCCTGTATTTCCAGCATTCTCCCTCTAGCCTTCAGATGCCAATAATTCTTCAGCCCCACCAGAATCAATAAACCATCAATCCTGTCACCTTTTCAGCATCCCTCTTCCTCTCGTCCTGTGCTCACTTCCCTCCTTACCCAGGTGAATGAGATTCCAGAATCCATCAGGATAATCACCCCCGATATATACCCTGAACTCCCCTGCAAGCTGTCCCTTTGTCATACAGACCCACAATCCCTTAGGGATAGATGTATCTTGGAATTCAGAATGTTTCATATTTTAGAAAGGTAATACACTGCATATGTCATAAATGTGTCCGCAGAGTCTGGGGCAGCACCCCAAAGTCAAACACAAAATTTCTGTAGCAAAATATATATTCCCACATAAATCTGATAAGTAAAGCCTATAAATAGCTTCATACTCATTCAGATCAGGTGCTGCCACCACAACAGTTTGCCAAACTTATCAAAACAAACAAAAACTACGAGTTTTTAGATTTTTAATCTTGGAATTGTTGGCATGGGATTATTTACCTGCTGTGGCAAAACCCCAAGCCATGTTAAATCTCAGTACCTGCATCCACATGGATGAATGTGGTGAGAGAAAGACCAGATCTTGCAAACTGGCCTCACTTTCATATCATTACCAGTAACCTGTGGGTCTTTTCGGCTACCTGACAGTGCAACTACGCTTTCCTAGTCCATTCACTCTCTGAGGTAACTTTTTCTTACCCTCTCTTTTCTCAAACCTCCATCTCCTCCTACATCTTATCACTCTCGGCTCCTTCATTGATAAAAAATGTCATAAAATAACATAGAAGCACTCACATGAGGACTCTGCACATGCTCTCACCCCTTACCTCCCTGCAACTATACTCATACGTCCTGCCTTCCCTCTATCCGTCACACCAACCCCTCCTTACTTGTGTACTGACCAGCAATTCTTACCTCTTTCCTGCAACATCCATTTTTACCTCTCTACAGGATCATTTCCATTAACATACAAAATATATCTCCTATCTTAAAACTCTCTCTCAAACCTTCCAGCAGCTGTCCCGTTTCTCTATTCCCATTACAGCAAACCTCCTCAAAGCTGTCCATAATCACTGTCTCCAATTTATTTCCTCTCATTCTTGCTCTTGCAACCTCTGCCTCCCAGGTTCAAGCAATTCTCCTGCCTCAGCCTCCCAAGTAGCTGGGATTACAGGCACCCGCCAGCATGCCTGGCTAATTTCTGTATTTTTAGTAGAGATGGGGTTTCACCATGTTGGCCAGGCTGGTCTTGAACTCCTGACCTCAAGTGATCCACCTGCCTCAGCCTCCCAAAGTGCTAGGATTACAGGCGGGAGCCACCAAAAAAAGTCTGGCTTTTTTTTTTTTGAGATGGAGTCTCATTCTGTCGCCCAGGCTAGAGTGCAGTGGTGCGCTCTCTCTTGGCTCCCTGCAACCTCTACCTCCCGGGTTCAAGCGATTCTCCTGAATAGCTGGGAGTACAGGCACATGCCACTATGCCCTGCTAATTTTTTGTATTTTTAGTAGAGATGGGGTTTTGCCATGTTGCCCAGGCTGATCTCAAACTCCTGATCTCCAGTGATCTGCCCATCTTGGTCTCCCAGAGCGCTGGGATTACAGGCATGAGCCACCATGCCCGGCCTCCTCCCATTCTCTCTTGAACCCCCTCCACCACTCTACTAAAAGAGCTCTTGTTGGTCAGATGTGGTGGCTCGCACCTGTAATCCCAGCACTTTGGGAGGCTGAGGCAGTCAGATCACTTGAGATCAGGAATGTGAGACCAGCCTGGGCAACATGGCAAAACCCCATCTCTACTAAAAATACAAATATCAGCCGGGTGTGGTGGCGCATGCCTTTAGTTCCAGCTACTCGGGAGGTTGAAGTGGGAGGATCACTTGAACCTGGGAGGCAGAAGTTTCAGTGAGCCCCACTGCACTCCAGCCCTGGTGACAGAGTGAGATCCCGTCTCAAAAAAAAAAAAAAAGTTCTTGTCAAGGTCACCAATGGCTTCCACATTGCTAAAACCAAGATCAATTCTCTCTCAGCCCTCGTCTTACTGGATCTACCTGCAGCATGAAGATTTACTCCTGTTTTTTTTCTAAAAGTTTAATAGTTTTAGCTCTTACATTTGGGTCTATGATTCACTGTAAATCAACTTTTGTGTAGGTGTGAGGGAAGGCTCCATCTTCATTCTTTTGCATGTGGATATCCAGTTGCTCCAACACCACTTGTTAAAAAACAAAACAAAAAACTGTTCTTCTGCCCACTGAATCGTCTTGGTACTCCTGTTGAAAGTCAATTAACTATAAATGTAAGGGTTAACTCCTGGACTCTCAATTGTATTCCATCAATCTATATGCCTAGCCTTATGCCAGTACCACAATGTCTTGATTATTGGAGCTTTGTGGTAAGTTTTGAAACTGGAAAGTGTGAATGCTCCAACTTTGTTTTTTTTCCAAGATTGTTTTGGCTATTTTGGGTCCTTACATTTCCATACGAATTTTAGAATCAGCTTGTTAATTTCTGCAAAAAGAAAAAAAAAAAGGCAACGGGAATTTTGATAGGGATTGTTTTGAAACTTTAGATCAATTTGAGGAGTACTGTCATCTTAACAATGTTAAGTCTTCAATCCATGGGCATGGGACAGCTTTCCATTTATTCAGGTCTTTAATTTCTTTCAGCTATATATATATACACACACATATATATATTTTTTGATATGGAGTCTCACTCTGTGGCCCAGGCTGGAGTGCAGTGGCGCAATCTCAGCTCACTGCAAGCTCCACCTCCTGGGTTCATGCCATTCTCCTGCCTCAGTCTCCCAAGTAGCTGGGACCACTGGCACCCGCCAACATGCCCGGCTAATTTTCTGCATTTTTAGTAGAAACGAGGTCTCACCATGTTAGCCAGGATGGTCTTGATCTCCTGACCTCCTGATCCGCCCGCCTCAGCCTCCCAAAGTGCTGGGATTACAGGCTCCCAAAGTGCTGAGATTACAGGTGTGAGCCATCGAGCTGGCTCTTTCAGCAATATTTATAATGTTCAGTGTGTTAAATATTTCATCTTTTCGGTTAAGTTTATTCCTAGGTATTTTATTCTTTTAGATGCTATTGTAAATAGAATCATTTTTCTAATTTCCTTTTTAGGTCACTCATTGCTGGTATACAGAAACACAACTGATTTTTTGTGCATTCATTTTGTATCCTACAACTTTGCTGAATTCATTTATTAGTTAGCTCTAGTAGTGTTTTGGTAGCTTCTTTAGTACCCTTTTTTTTTTTTTTTTTTTGAGATGGAGTCTCCCTCTGTTGCCCAGACTGGAGTGCAGTGGTGCTATCATGGCTCACTGCAACCTCCACCTCCCAGGTTCAAGCGATTCTCCTGCCTCAGCCTTGCAAGTAGCTGGGGTTACAGGCGTGCACCACCATGCCTGGCTAATTTTTGTATTTTTAGTAGAGACGGGGTTTCACCATGTTGGCCAGGCTGGTCTTGACTCCTGGCCTGAAGTTGATCTGACTGCCTCGGCCTCCCAGTGTGCTGGGATTACAGGCATGAGTCACTGTGCCCAGCCGGTACTTTCTATATATAGGATCATATCATCTGCAAATAAAAGATAGTTTTACTTCATCCTTTCCAATTTGGATGTCGTTTCTTTTTCTTGCCTAACTGCCCTGGTTAGAACCTCTAGTACGATGCTGAATAAGTGGCAAGAGCAGACATCCTTGTCTTGTTCCTAATCTTACGAGAAAGCATTCAGTCTCTGGTCACTGAGTATGATGTTATTTGTGGTTTTCACAGATGCTTTTTATCAGGTGAGGAAGTTTCCTTCTATCCCTAGTTGTTTAAAAATGTTTTTATCATGAAAAGATGTTAAAGGCTTTTACTGTCTCTATTGAGATGATCATATGGTTTCTTTCCATATTCTGCTGATATGTTATATTACATTGATTGATTCTTGATGTTAAACTAACCTTGCATTCCTGGGCTAAATCCTTCTTGGTCATGGTGTGTAATCCTTTTTATTTTTGTTTTGTTCCTTCCTTCCTTCCTTCTTTCCTTCCTTCCTTCCTTCCTTCATTCTCTCCCTCCCTCCCTCCACCCTTCCCTTTTTCTCTCTCCTCTCTGTCTCTCCTTCTCCTTCTTCCCTCCCTCCCTCTCCTTTCTCTCTCTCTCTCTCTCTTTTCTTGGTCTTGCTCTGTTGCCCAGGCTGGAGTACAGTGCCACAATCACAGTTCACTGTAGCCTCGACCTCCCAACCTCAAGCAGATCCTCCTACCTCAGTCTCCTGAATAGCTGGGACTACAGGCATGACCCACCATGCCTGAATAGTTTTTTTGCTTTTTATAGAGAGACAGGGTCTCCCTGTGTTGCCTAGACTGGTCTCAAACTCCTGGGCTCAAGCAATCCTCCCACCTTGGCCTCCCAAAGTACTGGGATTACAGGCGTGAGCCCCTGTGCCCGGCCTGTAATTTCTTCTCTGAGATGTTTTAGTCTGGTTTGGGTATCAGGATAATACTGACTTCACCTTTTTTTTTTTTTTTTTGTGGGAGGTAGGCAAGAGACAGAGTTTCATTCCGTTAGCCAGGCTGGAGTGCAGTGGTGTAATCATAGCTCACTGCCGCTTCAAACTCCTGGGCTCAAGTGTCTCCTCCTTCTTGAAACACTTTCTTTACATGCAACCTGGAAAATCACTCTTCCTCTATTCTCTCTTACATCACCGGTTGCTCTTTCTTCATCACTTTTGTTGCTCCTTCCCATCTCCCCAGTCTATAAATGTTTGAATGTTCCAAGACGTGGGCTTCAAATCTCTTTTTCTCTCTATCTTCATTTTCTAGGTAATCTCATTCAGTCTCATGGTATTAAACGCAATCTATATGCTGATGGTTCACAAATTTATACCTTCAGCCTGGACCTTCCCATGAACTCCAAAAATATATATATAACTCCTCAACAACTCCACATGAATGTGGCAGAAGTATCACAAACAATATAACTAATCTGTAACCAAAATAAAGCCAACATAGGTCCACAGGGGTTGGGAAGAGGGGGCAATATAACCAAAACCGAGCTCCTGATTTATCTTCCAAACTAGCTTCTCTCACTTTTTTCTCAACTCTGTAAATAGCAACTTAATCCCTCCAACTGCTCAGGCCAAAAACCTTAATAGTCATTCTTGATTACTCTCTTTTCATATACCACATACAATCCATCAGCAAATCCTGTGTCAGCTCAACCTTCAACATAAATCCAGAATCCAACCAATTCTCTCTTCCAAAACCACCCTAGTTTAAGCCACTGCCATCGCTTGCCTGGATTATCACTGGAGTCTTTTAACTGGTCCCCTGTCTGCCACCTTGCCCCCTATTCTCGTGTCTACTCTTAACACAGCCATCAGTGATTCTTTTAAAATATGAGTCCAATCACATTACTCCTCTATATTCAAAATCCTCTGGTAGTTTCCCATCTTAGCCACATCAAAGTGTTACAGTGGCCTACAAGGTCCCACAGTACCTGGCCTCCCATTACCTCTGACTTCCTCTCCTACCATCCTCTTTCTTGCCTACTCCCCCACTGACTCCCATGACTCTGGCCTCCCTGATTTTCCTGGAACATGTTAGCCTATGTTTTGCCTCAGAGTCTGTGCACTTGCCATCCCCATTGTCCCTAATGCTCTTCCCCCAGACAACTGCATAGCTCTGTTTGTCACTTCCTCAGGTCTCTGCTCAAATATCTTTATCTCTGAAACATCCTAAATTAAAACAGTAACCATCACTTCCCTATCCTAGGGCTCGCTTTCACCATACCCAGTTTCATCATTCTCTACTGCATTTGTTACAATGTAGTTCCCTGTTTCATTCCACCTCTAAGCTAGAATGAATGCTCATGAGGGCAGGAACTTTGTTTTCTTCCAGCCTCTAACAGTTCCAAGAGAACTTTCTGTGGTAATGGAAATGTTCTACATTTGCACTGTACAATACAATAGCAACTAGCACGTGTAGTTACTTAGCACTTGAAATATAACTAGTGTGGCCAGGCGCGGTGGCTCAAGCCTGTAATCCCAGCACTTTGGGAGGCCGAGACGGGCAGATCACAAGGTCAGGAGATCGAGACCATCCTGGCCAACATGGTGAAACCCCGTCTCTACTAAAAATACAAAAAAAAAATTAGCGGGGCATAGTGGCGGGTGCCTGTAGTCCCAGCTACTCGGGAGGCTGAGGCAGGAGAATGGCGTGAACCCAGGAGGCAGAGCTTGCAGTGAGCCGAGATCGTGCCACTGCACTCCAGCCCGGGTGACTGAGCGAGACTCTGTCTCAAAAAAAAATAAATAAATAAAAGTAAAAAATAAAAGAAATATAACTAGTGTGACGGAGGAGCTGAACCATTTATTTTATTCTATTTAAATTAATCAAAATTTAAATCTAAACAGTCACATGTGGTTACTACATTAGACAGCACAGCCTAGGATAATAGTTACTCAATAAATACACAATAGATACTCAAATATTTGTTGAATGAATGGAAGGTAAAAAGAAATATGACTTTTTTCCTCTTTAACTTTTTATTACAGAAATTTTCAAACATCCACAAAAGTAAACAATAGCAAAATGAACCCTCTTTTACCTGTCACCAATCTGAAGGTTCTTCTGCCCTGAAATAAGAACAGTAGATACCAGCAACTCAATCTGGCTTCCAACAATGATTACATTCTTGGAAAATATGTAATTTGTATTATCCAACGTTTATGTCAAATAGCGCCTCGTAAGGTCTTTTATAAGTTATAGAGAAATTACTGTAGAATTAGATCAGGTGTATGTTGAGGGGTAAACCAGTAGGCTAATGAATGCTTGAGGCATGTTTGTGAGAACGCTAGAGAACCACATGTGCATTTTTACATCAAATACCTGACTGCTTTTTTCAACATTTTCTCCACCTTAATTTTATTAAAGTCACACTCTTAATTTTGTGACTACACAGATCTTCACTCTTGTTAGGTAACACAAATTCTTTGGGCAGGGATTTTGGTCTTACTAGCCTTTATAAAACTAGTATCTGGCATAATAAATGTTTCTGTTGTTGTTGTTAGAGACAGGGTCTCACTATATTGCCCAGGCTGGTCTTGAACTCCTGGACTCAGACAGTCCTCCTGCCTTGGCCTCCCAAAGAGCTGGGACCATAGATGTGAGCCATCGTGCCCAGACTAATAAATGTTAACTGAATAAAGTTTATAACTGTATAAAAGTGACACTTGTGAATTGTCAGAGTGCTAAAAGATACAGTAGATCTCCAATTTCCTAAAAAGATATAGATTTGAAAAGAAAATTCTCAAAGGATTTTCAAACTTGTCCAATCAGAAGGGAGTAAAATGTGTCAGAAAGAAAATCAAACCGGGAGCAAGAACACAGGTTTCAATGTCCTAATTCACTAAGTGGGTAACTCTTACAACAGTCATGTACTTCCTTCAGGCTACATTTTCTGCACCTGTAAAAAGTGAGTTTGGACTTGATGGTCTCCAAAGATGCTATCCAACTTTAAGATGATTATGCTTTATCTAGATCCACAATACATATACATTATTTTTTTTTCCACAAGTTACTGGGGTACAGGTGGTATTTGGTTACATGACTAAGTTCTTTAGTGGTGATTTGTGAGATTTTGGTGCATCTATCACCTAAGCAGTAGACACTGCACCATATTTGTAGTCTTCTATCCCTTGCCCCTCTCCCACTCTTCCCCCGCAAGTCCCCAAAGTCCACTGTATCATTCTTATGCCTTTGTGTCCTCACAGCCTAGCTCCCACATATCAGTGGGAACATATGATGTTTGCTTTCCATTCCTGAGTTACTTCACTTAGAGTAATAGTCTCCAGTCTCATCCAGGTCACTGCAAATGCTGTTAATTCATTCCTTTTTATGGCTCTGTAGTATTCCATCATATATATATACCACAGTTTCTTTATCCACTCGCTGATTGATGGGCATTTGGGTTGGCTCCATTGTTTTGCAATTGTGAACTGTGCTGCTATAAACACATGTGTGCAATTATCTTTTTCAAATAATGATTCTTTTCCTCTGGGTAGATACCCAGTAGTGAGATTGCTGGATCAAATGGTAGTTCTACTTTTAGTTTTTTAAGGAATCTCCACACTGTTTTCCACAGTGGCTGTACTAGTTAACATTGAAATCGGCAGTATAGAAGTGTTCCCTGTTCACTGCATCCACATCAGCATCTACAGTTTTTTTATTTTTTTATTATGGCCATTCTTGCAGGAGTAAGGTGGTATCGCACTGTGATTTTGATTTGCATGTCCCTGATCATTAGTGATGTTGAGCATTTTTTCATGTTTGTTGGCCATTTGTCTATCTTCTTTTGAGAATTGTCTATTCATGTCTTTAGCCCACTTTTTGATGGGATTGTTTTTTTCTTACTGATTTGAGTTTGCTGTAGATTCTGGATATCAGTCCTTTGTCAGACGTGTAGAGTGTGAAGACTTTCTCACAATACATATACATTTTTGAAGATGCCTATAAACTTCCCTTTCTTTGCTAAATCATTTTTTCTATACATTACTTTTAAAGGAGCAACACATTAATACCAAGACCTCATGCCTACTTTAGAGAAGAGGTAATGTCTCCATTTCTTGAGGAGTGCCAAATTCTATACTTGAGGCTACTAAAATACTGCTGGGATCCTGTGTTTAATTTACACTCAGTCAGCTGACACTGGGCTTATTAGTACAAAAAGGGTAATTTTGGCCACATATTTGCCTAGCAAACTCTCCAGGTACCATTTGTGTTTGAAAAAGTTTCTTCAACACTTTTAAGCCAATTCTTATCTCTTTCCTAGCTGGCCCCTTAAAATGTACTGTTTTAGGCTTTGTTCTGAGGTTTTACCTTTGTTTAAACGAAGTGGTAGTACTAAAGTCATGCTCTGATGTTTTTTAAAGCAAGAAAGCTGCAAGAAATGAGGGCCAGTCATGTGCACCTTACCTTGATGCTCCTGTTTGATGAAATTTCTAGACTTTGCATTCAAAATGTGGCTTTTGCTTCCTGTTCTGTGCAGCTTCCACAATAGTGAGCTCAAGCTAGCAACCAAATGCTAATATTGATGACATACCTGGGTCTAAACACTGACAGATATACAATGGCAGCACTACTGGTGGAAAATGTCTTAAAGAAGCAGAAACTACCATGTAGTGCCAATAAAATGCTTATACATGGTATATAAATAATCTTGCTGTTATTAAAACTGAAATTTAATTGGGTCCTGGTATTTGCTTTGAGTTGTTTTTAATACCATTACTATGCCCCAATAAACCTAATGCCATGCTATATCTTCAATCATAATTTCAATTTTAATTAATTAATTAATTTATTTATTTATTTTTGAGACAGGGTCTCACTCTGTAGCTCAGGCTAGAGTGTAGTGGTGCGATTTCGGTTCACTGTAGCTTCGACCTCCTGGTCTCAGATGATTTTCCCACCTCAGCCTCCAAGTAGCTGAGACGTAGGCAAGCGCCATCACATCCAACTCATTTTTTTTTTTTTGCATTTTTTGTAGAGATGGGGTTTCGCCATGTTGCCCAGGCTAGTCTCAAACTCCTGGACTCAAGTCATTCACCCACTTTGGCCTCCCAAAGTGCTGACATTACAGGTGTGAGCCGCCATGCCTGGCCAATTTTAAAATTTATGTACTTCATATATAAGTCCTCTCTAAAATAACTATAAATATCTATGTGTAGTTAAGTTTCATCAGACTTTTAAGAAACACTATCCAGATCTCAAACAACAGCAACATCTTAAAGTGAAACTAAAAACAAAATAGTGCCCTGAACAGAAGACGTGAGTCCAACAACTCATTCACAGAGGCAGGTTCAAATCAGACTTAAAAACATGTTATTAACCATCAGTTGAATCACTGGAAAGATACATGCCAATAGTAAGAATATCATCCTGCCAGGTTGAGCACTGTGGCTCACACCTGTAATCTTAGCACTTTGGGAGGCTAACGTGGGCAAACTGCTTGAGCCCAGGAGTTCAAGACCAGCCTGGGCAACACGGCAAAACCCTGTCTCTACAAAGAATATGAAAATCAGCTGGGTGTAGTGGTACCTGTTTATAGTCCCAGCTACTTGGGAAGCTGAGGTGGGAGGATTGCTTGAGCCCAAGAGGTCGAGGTTGCAGTGAGCTGAGATCGCACCACTGCACTCCAGCCTGGGCAACAGAGTGAGATCCTGTCTCAAAAACAAACAAACAAAATAAATAAATAAAACAAGAAGTATATTAAAAAAAAAATCGTATCACCATTAACATAAGAGTAGCTTGAGACATCTCTTATTCACACTGAGATCTAAATGCATACAATTCTGCCACATCACCTGTCCATATTAATCACTCACCAATTTAATTAAAGTCATGTCAGAAAGCCTGCCTCTTCTCTATTTCTCAACATTATCGACTTTTAATAGTTGACTGAATTAGTAATTACTTGTTTATGGCATTATCAAATGTCTTAGATACAAAAGTTCAGCATGTGGCAAGGTCAGTTATAGGCATGTCCTGATGGCAAATGAAAGAAGAAATTTAACCCATCAAAGTGGTCATCAAAAGAGCAAAATCTATTATGCCGTTCTCTAGATACTCTTGGCTAGATTCAAAGTGACAGGACAAACCAGATCAAAACTAAACAGAGCTAGAAGCAACATACAAAATCCTAATGAACCCTTAGAAATCCAGGTATTGATCTGTCAACATCTAAGCTCAATTAGTCCTTTCAGAACAAAATATCTCATGAAGTGACAAGAAACTAGTTTGCGATCTGGGATATGAAAAGAATAAAACCAGTCACTTTATACAGCTTATTGCTAAGTGCAGTTATATCACAATATGAGGATCTTGTGAGGATTAAATCAAGACACATGCCAAATACCTATCTACTTAGTCCAGGGACTGGCACGCCACTAGTGTTTAGCAAATCCTGGTCCTTCCCTGATTCTTTAAAAACTTAGGCTAATCAAGTCAAAGATCATCTGATGGTTTAAAAAAATAAAACAAAACAAAATCCCAGCACTTTGGGAGGCCGAGACGGGCGGATCACGAGGTCAGGAGATCGAGACCATCCTGGCTAACACGGTGAAACCCCGTCTCTACTAAAAAATAAAAAATAAAAAAATTAGCCGGGCGAGGTGGCGGGCGCCTGTAGTCCCAGCTACTCGGGAGGCTGAGGCAGGAGAATGGCGGGAACCCGGGAGGCGGAGCTTGCAGTGAGCTGAGATCCGGCCACTGCACTCCAGCCCGGGCGACAGAGCGAGACTCCGTCTCAAAAAAAAAAAAAAAAAAAAAAAAAGCCTTAAATGGTGATACAGACAACACATCTGAAGAGAACTAAATGTTAATAAAGTAGCAGATAGGATCACGACAATAACAAACAGACACTGAAAACATTTCCGAATGGCTCATCCTTCGTGGTCATTTACAACCTTCATGTTTTGTGAAACTGCCTTTAGGAATGCGCTTTGACAAGAAATAGGCCAAACTGTAAAGTAATTCTGTTTGGAAGTAAAATCCCGCAATGCTTTTCTGAAGCAGGTGAACAGTTTCTCTTGTAAAACCTTCACTATTGGCTATACTTCACGCTTTCAGCAATTCCAGTTTCCAAACAAACTGGTAACAAAACTATAAAGCTAATTTTTTCATTAGAATTGTTAAGTAACAAAAGTTCAATAAATCATTTGCCTTCTAAGGAAAAAAAAATTACTTTCTAACACAAAACACTTTTTCTGGTTCTATTAAAATAAAGCTTATTTATTTACAAACTGAAAACTGTAATACTACAGTGAAATCTCTTTATGGCTCAAGAATGAAATATTTAAGAAATAAAGGTATGGAAACAGCAAGACTTGGTCTAAGAAGTCCTGACATTAACTACCAGTGTTGCCATTTACTATATGATGTCAGAAGGTTACTTAACTTCTCAGGGTCTGTTTCCTCTAAGGTTCTTTTCAGCTCTAAAAACGATAAGATTATTTATGATATCAGATACTATCTTCTATGGCCCACACACACACATATGTATGTATGTACACACACATATACATACATATATACATGTACCTTTATTAAATAATACAAATATATTTTGAAAGTTATGGTAACTTAAAGCCCATTAAGAAACAAAGAATGAAAGTGTGAATGAGTATGTGTGTGTAGAGGGGGAGTGTTCTGACCCCACACATCATTCTCAGTAGTTAGGGCATTTACACAGCTTCAAGATACCTGAATTAACCAAGTAAGCCTTTAAACCCTTACAATGGAACATTAAAATTCAATGTGGCTATAATCTCTTCCTTACAAAACATGAACCCAAAGAGTCTGGCTTCAAGTATGGTTTTAAAAAGGGGGGAATGTATTATATTCACCACCCAGCTCTTCCATATATGATCACGTTAAAAAAACACACACAAATGAAAACTCACAGGCCCATTGTAATATACTGAACCACTTCTGAATGCAACACTTAGCTCAGGCTTACTACTCTGACAAATAAAGGAAAGCACTTTATGAAGCCAATTTAATTGGGAGGTGACAGAAAACATACAGCCATTTTCTTTAGCTTTATCACTGAATTGGCTTCAGCTCCAATCTCTGGCAAATCCCACTCAACAGAAGAAATTAACCAGGTCAGCAGAACAGGTGCTACCTTGTGTCTGTCAAGGGCCTGGCATCACCACAATTACTTGCACACAATGAAGCAGTAATCTTTACAGATCATCTCTCCCAGGCAGCATATCGGGGAGGGGGAGGAAAACTGAAGGGTAGGGGGAGTGGGAAGAAGAAGGGGAATGGGAAGCAAAGAGAAAAGGCAAGAAAAGAAAATGAATGTGCAGCTGCCTTGCAGCTCAGCAGATGTTGGAATGTGATGTACGAGGCTAGGATAAGCTGTCGTAGCCTGCTGCCAAAGAGCGGTAAGTGATTAAAGCCTGTACAGTTCTAAGCACCATATTTAGAATCTGCAGGGTTTCAAGACTTGCACCCATTCCTTGCTGTGCTACCAGATGTTGGCAACTGGTCCAGTTCCTACTGACTGTGCATGGATGGCAGCAGTTGGTGTAGCAGCAAAGCAATCTGGAATGCTTCCGGAGATGCTGTACATTAACAAGTGTCACCCATCATTCACCTTTACAGAAGGCTGAAACAACTCCAATTTGCTGCCACTTCCCTCTTGGGAAACAGCCAAGATAAAGTTGTGCCTGGCAGCCCCATTTGTTTCACTCAGGTGTTTCAGCTGCCTTGCTGACCTCCATTAGTTTAAGTTTTAATTTAGATTAACCCCAGCACCCCAATTAACCAGCAAGGGGAAAAGCTAAGATGTGACTAGTCATAACTCTGAAATCAGAATTTATCGAAGTTAAAATTATTAATTGGGATGAAGGGCCAATCAAGTAATGCTATTTCTTTTTAAACGGACCTCCAGGCAAAAAAAAAAAAAAAAAAAATTTCAGACTAAGGACTGCCAACAGAGGCAACTTCTCCCCAGTAATTTCAGTTTATTTTATTAAGCCTATTTAATTTATGATGCACTTTCCATCGCACAATGTACACTTCAATTAATGAGGATTGGAACATTTTTGATTGTCTCCCGTGATCTCACACAATTATACAGCATTAATATCCCATATCAGGTACTTCCTTACACACTCCAGAACAAAATAGAGTTCCTTACTCTTCTGACAAATGAATATAATAAGAGAAGAGAAAAAAAGAATCAGGACCTCTGACAGGGAACAGCTGCAGCCACACCAATCTTTTTTCCTATACCCTCTCGTCATTACTTTTAAGACTTACTTACAGCAATAATTTTATCAAACATTACAGAATGAAAAAAAAAATTAATAGAAAATCTCTTTCTCTTTTTAGGGCAAAACCAGAGGTATCCCCAACATAAAATCACTTGTTCTATATTGACTTTACATGTAATTTTCCTAAGAAGTTCTTTTCTTCATATCCATATACACAGTACAGCAGTCATGGCTAAACCCTCAACAAGCAGTTGCAAATTACTTGGCAAAAGTTAGCACATTAAAAATTTGACAGAGAAAAAAATTACCTTGATAAACAATGGGTCAACAATAACTGGTATATCACTGCTGAACAGTGTCCTCAATTCTCCACTAAGCTAGAAAGGGTACAGGCTAACACACACTCTATTAAGAAGTATAATTTATCTGGCCAGGCGCAGTGGCTCCAGTCTGTAATCCCAGCACTATGGGAGGCCATGGCGGGCAGATCATGAGGTCAGGAGATCGAGACTCTCCCGGCTAACACAGCGAAACCCCGTCTCTACTAAAAATACAAAAAATTAGCCGGGCGTGGTGAGGGGCACCTGTAGTCCCAGCTACTCCGGAGGCTGAGGCAGGAGAATGGCGTGAACCTGGGAGGCGGAGCTTGCAGTGAGCCAAGATTGCACCACTGCACTCCAGCCTGGGTAACAGAGTAAGACTCCATCTCAAAAAAAAAAAAAAAAGTGTAACTTATCAAGAGACTCAGGAATACAGGAAGTTATTTCAGTTCTCTAGAATAGCCCAAATGTTTAGTCTATCTTAACAGTCTCTGGCATCATTAAAAAGAACAGCATGCCAGCAGAAGTAATATCAGGGAAAGAAGTGGGGGAGTCTGTGAAAACATATTGAGAACTGGACTATATTTCAACTTCTAACAATTCTGTGTCTTCAAATGCACCATGCTTTTATAATCAACAGTTGCAGACAATCTCAATACATACTTAACTGACTTCAACAGGCACAAAAAGACATGAAGAACAAGATTTAACAGATAATAGAATCAGTAGTGCAATTCAAGAACTCTGGGATCCCAGTCCTCCAGCTCCATGTCCCATTCTAATAGTAATGAGACAAGAAACCAAATAACTAACAAATCCTCCATCATCAAAAATGGCTCAGAAAGAAGAACCCACTTGACTCAAAGAAAAATAAAACCTGAAACTGTTTTACAGATAATTTACACTCAAGCAACAACTAACAAAGTAGCTATAGCTGCTTTCATTTCAAAAGGAAAACATAAAATAGAAGAAAAGCAACAAATCCACAATGACACTGTAAGTCAATTTTGAACGCGGGAGTTCTAACTCACTGTCTGACTCTATCCTTCCAAAATAAGCAACTTCTTTGTTCAGAGAATTCTATAAGCTGCTTTAAAATGCTAAAACCTGATGTGTAACAAGAGAGTGTAAAAGTCTCACCTGGTGGTAAAAGTCATCATCATCAAAGATTTCTTCATCCAAGTCCTTCAGATGAGCATTGGCAGGAGCTTGAGGAAGGATCTCCTATGTCAACAATGAGTAAGAAAAGAGTGAATTCCAATAAGGTTATCTAATTAATGTAGCTACTATAAATAATATGTAGAATAGTCAAATCACTGTTTTCCTTAAGATATAAAAAGTTCTTAAAATTAAAAAACAAAAAAATCAATATAAAAACAGGCAAAAACATTAACAGGCAGTTGACGAAAAAAGAACCATAAATAAACATATGATAAATATGTATAAATTAGAATGAGAAGATACCATTTTTCACCTCTACAACTGGCAACACTTAGTACCAGAGAACACAGCTGGAGGGATTGGAAATTAATGCAGCCTTTTTGGAGGCAATTTGGCAACATCTATCAGAATTTGGTGTATTTTCTTTAACACTTCCACTTCAAAAAAATCTATCCATATATTTATACAAACACATAATAAATGTACAGGAATCTTTCCCGTAGCAGTGTTTCTAAAACTGGAGACAACAAAATATCCATTGTTTGCATAAATGACAGTGTATATTCATACAATGGAATACTTTGCGGTCATTAGGAAAAATGAGGTAGATCTCTAGGTAATGAAATGGAAAGAGTATCTAGGATTTATTAGATTTTAAAAGTTGCGAGACTTTAAATACAGTTGTAATATTTTACATATTTATACACACATAAATGTCTATCTCATTTAGTAAAAAAGCAACCATATTTTTACATATGTTTGTTATTTGCACATATATAGTTACAAAAATAGAAAAGACCCAAAAGCTTGTTACAACTATTACTTATTAACTGTAAGCTTGTTACAACTATTAAGTATTGAAAATTTCACCTCAGGAGTTACATTAACAGGCAGTTGACAAAAAAAGAAAAAAAATTTTCACCTTAGGAGTGAAACTGATTTCAGAGTAGAGAATTTTACTTTTCATTTCAAGTGGCTATAAACTAAAAAAGCATTAAGTATATATTTCTTCTATAATTAAAAAATTTTAAATGTTTCCTTTAAACAAAAAAATTTGACTATTACACTTCTGGACCCTTTCTAAAGGACCTAAATGGCAAACATTGAGCCTAAAGTACACACGTGTTTCAATACTGACATTTCTACAGAAGTGGCTTTAAAACTGAATTTTGAAAATTGGACTATGAATGCTTCCACTACCAGACTCCTGCATCAAACTCAAAATTAAGAGAAGATGACACACAGGAGCTAATAGAAGCCCCATTCTTAAAAACTCTCTCCTCTCACACACACTTAAGGTTCTCTCAGTAATCCAGTAAAGTAGTGTTGCTTTCCTTTCTCTCACTAACCTCTTATACAAACAGGTAATAGCTACAAGTTTTTCAGCTAATTAGCCTCATAAAAACTATTCCCCATAATCACTCTGCATCACAGAGTTCTTACCGGTTCCCCTGGCAAACTCTCTGGGACAGGCTGAGCTGCTGCCTCAGGTTTGCCAAGAACTCGATAGACAGAGCGCTTGGTCTGTGTCCTTCGAAGTAATCTCTCCTTGTCCATCAGAATATGATCGATCTGAGTCAAGATTGAGCGTTCAAAGGCACCAAAACCCTGCAACAACATTAAGTAGTGTCAGATAATGCAGAAAATCAGTGCTGAAGGCAGCTACATTGGTTTCTCTATCTTTCTGTGTCAGCAGAGAGATAGACAATCATTTTTTCAGGACAGACTTTCTGTAAAGGACTGAGTTTGTGAGTGGCTATAATTGTTCTTTAAAAAAAAAAGTCTTAAGCAGGTCATCTCATTTTTCTACACTCAGAGATTAACTTCTGATACTTTAATAATTATTGCTTTGAAATCCACTCCTTTAAAGTATTTGTATTTTCAGCACTTGAACACTTACGAGGCCTGAATTTTAAGAATAAAACATTCTTTCTAATAAAGTTAAAATCCCAAGTCTGAATCATATAAACCCCAGTGCCAGAAGTTCAGTAGATTTTGCTATAGAAATGAATGATTACCATTACATCATGACAACATCCATATAAATGAGCTGTAGTTCCAATTTCTTAAAACTTCAGGTTTCCACAACCTATCTTACACATACACGCATGCATACACACACTTGCCTTCCCCAGTTTTCCAGAAGCCAGTTTAGTTTTATCGTGCCATTTCTGAAGTGTGCGGTTCCTGTAGACTGTAAAGTCAGCAAAGCGCTTTGCCATGAAGCTGGGATAGTCCTCCATCTCCAGCTTCCTCTTTGCAGGGACCCTTCTTCGTTGCTGCGTCTTCTCTTCTACTAGCTCATCGTCTTCACTAGAAATCTCCTCACTAGAAAACCAGTAAGAATACTACGTCCAGTGTAAATAAACATTACTTAAATTTTAAAAAGTAGGCTCACATAAAGGACAGAGAATATTTAGGCCTTACCTGTTCTGTCTCCATTTGAAATAACACCAAGGATATGAGGATGGCTTTTGTTCTTTGAGAAATATTCATGAGATCAATCAAAAACCTGTGTAACTTTTTTTTTTCTGAGACAGTCTTGCTCTGTTACCCAGGCTGGAGTGCAGTGGCACGACCTTGGCTCACTGCAACCTCCACTTCTGGGTTCAAGCAATTCTCATGCCTCAGCCTCATGGGTAGCTGGGATTACAGGTGTGTGCAACCACGCCCGACTAATTTTTTTTGTATTTTTAGTAAAGATGGGGTTTCACTATGTTGGCCAAGCTGGTTTCAAACTCCTGGCCTCCAGTGATCCACCAGTCTCGGCCTCCCAAAGTGCTGGGAATACAGGCATGAGCCACCATGCCCAGCCTCATGTAACTTTTAAAATGAATATAAAAAGAACTAGTTTCAAAATATTTTTTAAAAGGTAAGCAAACCGTCAAAATAAATGAGGTTTTAAAAGAATTACTAGAAATGTGTATGAACCAGGCCTGTAGTATTATAGGACAGTCTTTAAAAATTAAACATACAATCATATTTCTACAACTTTAATCCCCAAATCAATAAGGGAAATGTATCTCTCTGTAACCAACTGTTAAAGAAAGATGAATAATATTAGTTGAATCAAATACAAGAGAAGCTGAATGTGAAGACAACTCAAAGCGGTAGGCAACAGAATTAGCGCTAACTTGCAGTACCATCTATGCAACTGCCATGGCAATGTGATACAACCTCCAACTATCTGCCAATTGTACTCACTGGATTACTGACCCCCATAGGTGCTCAACAAATGTGAGCTTCTTTTTTGTCCTCCCAACTAGTTCAGTAGATAAAAAAATGAAACAAAAGACAAGCTCGAGGGAAAAAAAAGCAAGCAGGTATATACAGCAGGTGTAAATAAAAAGGGGAAAATCTTCATCAAATGTAATAATTTCAGGGGGAAAAAATAATTATTTTGCTGTTTTCTGAAATTTTTCCATCTTTCACAATAACAGTTTTTATTCAAAGGAGATGGCTGTGACCAGTGACTGGACTATATGGTATGGGCACAGAATGTTTCATAAACCAACAATAATTAAGCATTAATATTTTAAAAATGTGCTTTTGGCCAAGTGAAGTGGCTCATGCTTATAATCCCAGCACTTTAGGAAGCTGAGGTAGAAGGATGGCTTGAGCCCAGGAGTTTGAGACCAGATAGGGAAACACAGCAAGACCCTGTCTCTACAAAAAAAAAAAAAAAAAAAAAAAAAGCCAGGCATGGTGGCAAGCGCCTGCAGTCTCAGCTATTTGGGAGGCTGAAGCAGGAGGACTGCTTGAGCCCAGGAGTTTGAGGCTGCAGTGAGCTGTGATCATGTCCCTGCACTCCAGCCTGGATGACAGCGTAAGATCCCATCTCTAAAAAAGAAAGTGCTTTTATCTTCTAATTCCAATAGATCTAAAGAGAAGGCAAGTCTTTTGTCTAAGACCACAAAGCACATCAGGTACAACTAAATATAAAAATCTAAAATCTAATCACCAACTTACATGCCATCCTGACCACCAGTGAAATACAAGAGACTCTATTTTACTAACATTAATATCTGCCTGAAGATAACTTGGCTTTCTCCTTCATAAATGATGGGAAACTATCCAAATGAAAAGAAAATAAGCAACTCCATGGTTCTGTTCTCTTACCTTCCCGCACTGGGCTTTGTCCCATCTACTAGATATCTAGTGTCTGGGTACTGGAAAAGCAACTCTTCCTGAAGATCTACCAATGACCTCAACAATGCTTTAAGTGCCTTGTGACCTAGGAAATAAAAGACAGAGAAAGGACAATTAATTATCTACAATTTTCCTAAGTAGGTGATGCCTATAATTCATGACTCCTGAGCAATTCTGGCTGTGGAGAGTGAAGGGGAGGTGCAGGATACACACAGAAACTAAATACTCTCTGAAATATTCCCAAATGGAAATAACAACGTTGCCGACCTCACAGGATTGTTGTGAGGAACATGCAAGATCATGCATGTAAGGTGCTTAGAAAAGTGTCTGCAAATAGTGAGAGTCCAATACATTGTCAGCTCTTAAATGTATTAAGTTTGACAAACTCCTCCCCCACCTCTCATTATAACCATTAATTTGTTCCGTTGGTGTTAAGTTTCTTAGGTATCTTCCTACAGGTTACCCGCTGACCTCCTGGACTATTCCTTATCAGTCAGCTCCTTGAGCACTTCCTTCTTTTCTCCTAAAGAGTAGGACTTTGTCTAGCCATCCCCACCACCATCACCTTCCGCTTTGCCCCCAGGAGATCTCATGTGCCTCTGGTTTGAGCTGCCACATCCTTCACTCTCTCAACTCATATCCTTATGGAAAAGTTCCTGTTCACATATGAAAACCCAAGCTAATGACTTCCTATTTGCAGTACTGAATTGTATGTTAAAAATTTGGGCATTGAGAATATATTCTCACCTGTTCTCCTTGGAGCCAGTAAGATGCATCTATAATACAGCTGGTCAAGATAAAGTATATAGTCTATGGATAAAAACTTTTAGAATAAAAACTGGTCGGCTGGGGGCTGTGGCTCATGCCTATAATCCCAACACTTTGGGAGGCCAAGATGGGTGGATCACAAGGTCAGGAATTTGAGACCAGCCTAGCCAACATGGTGAAACCCCGTCTCTACTTAAAAAAAACACAAAAAAATTAGCTGGGGGTGGTGGTGGATGGTTGTAACCCTAGCTACTTGGGAAGCTGAGGCTGGAGAATTGCTTGAACCCAGGAGGCAGAGGTTGCAGTGAGCCAAGATCACACCACTGCACTCTGGCCTGAACGACAGAGCAAGATTCTGTCTGGAAAAAAACAAAACAAAACAAAACAAAAAAACGCTGGTCCTCGGGGAGGACTGCTTGAGTCCAGGAGTTTCAAGACCAGCCTGGGCAACATAGTGAGACCCCGGCTCTAAACAAAAAAACAAACAAAAAAAAATTTAGCCAGGCATGGGCCCTGAGGTGGGAAGATCGCTTGAGCCCAGGAGGTTGAGGCTGCAGTGAGCAGTGATCACGGCACTTTAGCCTGAGCAACAGAGTGAAGGTGAGACCCTGTTTCAAAAAAAAAACCACACACACAGAACAAACCTCATCCTCAGCCAGGGCCAGTGCTTGTGCCTGTAATCTCAGAACTTTGGAGGCCAGGTGCAATGGCTCATGCCTATAATCCCAGCACTTTGGGAGGCGGAGGCGGGTGGATCACCTGAGGTCAGGAGATCGAGACCAGCCTGGCCAACATGGCAAAACCCCACCTCTACTAAAAGTACAAAAATTAGCTGGGCATGGTGGTGTATGCCTGTAATCCCAGCTACTTGGAAGGCTAAGGCTGGAGAATCGCTTGAACCTGGGAGGCGGAAGTTGCAGAGAGCTGAGATCATGCCACTTTACTCCAGCCTGGGCAACAGAGTGAGACTCTGTCTCAAAAAACAAAGACGAAACAAACAAAAAAAAAACTTTGGGAGGCCGGGACAGGATGATTGCTTGGGCACAGGAGTTTGAGTCCAGCCTGGTACCACAGTAAGACTCTGGCTCTACAAAAATTTTTTTTAAACTAGCTGGTTTTGGTGGTGTGCACTGTAGTCCCAACTACTTGGGAGGCTGAGATGGGAGGATTGCTGGAGCCCAGGAGTTTGAAGTTACAGTGAACTATGATTATGCCACTACACTCCAGCCTGGGCAACAGAGCAAGACGCTGTCTCCAAAATCCCCCCGACAAAAAACAAAACGGGTCCTCTGACAACAGAATTCTTACCTCCTCTATCAGAATAACACTACTTAAGGGGCTAACTAGACACAGAGTCACCATTTATGTGTTGAAAGCACTCAGACATCTCTCCTATAATCAAACTCTCACATTTCCAGTGACTGCCAGAAAATCTTCATGTAGTTGTTCCATCACTCCTTCACACATACTGTGTCAGAAACAGAACTTTTGTTTTCCTACCTAATACTCTCCCTGTCTGAATCTCTGCGTTGTTTAATGTGTTTTCATAGATCACTCACATTTGGGTGCTCTCATTCTAGAAGTTTAATTGGTTGCTGAATTCTGTGTTTTCCATTCTTACTGTTGCTAATAATTGCCCATTTATCTCTGGCCATGCTTCTATCACTCCTTCCGTCTTTCATTTACGTAACTTTAGTCTCACAAGCATCCCTACTTCCATTCAACAATCCCGATATTCGTATATTTACATTTCACACAAACTGCAGCCCACACAAACTTAGGTTAAATGATTTTTTTTTTTTTTTGAGACGGAGTCTTGCTCTGTGGCCCAGGCTGGAGTGCAGTGGCCGGATCTCAGCTCACTGCAAGCTCCGCCTCCCGGGTTACGCCATTCTCCTGCCTCAGCCTCCCGAGTAGCTGGGACTACAGGCACCCGCCACCTCGCCCGGCTAGTTTTTTGTATTTTTAGTAGAGACGGGGGTTTCACCGTGTTAGCCAGGATGGTCTCGATCTCCTGACCTTGTGATCCGCCCATCTCGGCCTCCCAAAGTGCTGGGATTACAGGCTTGAGCCACCGCGCCCGGCCAGGTTAAATGATTTTTATGTCTTATTCTTTTCCGCTTCTACTCTGTCCAGCATGAGCAGCCTTCTCACTAGTTTATATCCCAACTTTTTCCATCAATAGGCCACCAATACATGAGTTAGATAAGTTCTCCATATATTTCATACTACAGCATTCTATTTCAGGGTCAGGCCTGGGAACCAACCTACCTGAGAGAACCATCTCAGACTAGTCAGAAGGAACTCAATGGTCCAATAACTTCTTTGCATTCCTTCAAATAATCTGCATATAAAACTACATAAATATGACAGCCTTGTTTAAAATAAGGTCTTTGATTACATCATTTCTAAATTCTGTAATCCTTTATAATCTGCATATCATACCACTTGGGAGAATTTGTAACACATAACTATCACCTAAAAAACTCAAAATGCCTTTGTTCCAAATCAAGATTCTCAACCAGTTGCTCTCTATCTCAAGAAAAAAATCAGTCCGGGAACAGTGGCTCACACCTGTAATCCCAGCACTTTGGGAGGATGAGGCGGGCAAATCACTTGAGGTCAGGAGTTCAAGACCTGCCTGGTCAACATGGTGAAACCCCGTCTCTACTAAAAATACAAAAAAATCAGCCAGGTGTGGGGGCGCACGCCTGTAGTCTTAGCTACTCGGGAGGCTGAGATAGGAGAATCACTTGGACCCGTGAGGTGGAGGTTGCGGTGAGCCGAGACTGCACCACTGCACTCCAGTCTGGGCAACAGAGTGAGACTCCGTCTCGAAAACAAAAACCAAAAAAACTAAGGCCTGATGTGGTGGCTGACACCTGTAATCACAGCACTCTGGGAGGTTGAGGTGGGCGAACTGCTTGAGACCAGGAGTTCAAGACCAGCCCAGACAATGTAGCGAGACCCTGTCTCTACAAAAAAAAAATACAAAAATTAGCCAGGTATGGCAGTGTACACCAGTAGTCCTAGCTACTTGGGAGGCTGAGGTGGGAGGATCCCTTGAGCCTGGGAGGTCGAGGCTGCAGTGAGCTGTGATCACGCCACTATACTCCAGCTCAGGTGATAGAACAAGACCCTGTCTCTAACAATAAAATTTTTAAAAATTAAAAAAAAGAAACACTAAAAAAACTTTTCCTAGAAGGAACTTTGAAATAATCAGGCTAAGTGAAATAAGTCAGTTGCAAAAGGAAAAACACTGTATAATTCCACATGAGGTACTTAAAATAGTTAAATTCATAGAGACAGAAAGTCCAGTAGTAGTTACTAGGGGCTGAGATGAGGGGAAATGGGGAATTATTGTTTAATGGATACAGAGTTTCAGTTTGGGATCATGAAAAGGTTCTGGAGGTGGGTGGTGGTGATGGTTGTACAACAATGTGAATATCCTTAATGACAATGAACTGTCCACTTAAAATGATAAGCTTTATTAAAAAAAAAACCACCTGGACCAGGCGTGGTGGCTCACGCCTGTAATCCCAGTACTTTGGGAGGCCGAGGCAGGCGGTCACCAGGTCAGGAGATGGAGACCATCCTGACTAACACGGTGAAACCCCATCTCTACTAAAAATACAAAAAATTAGCCAGGTGTGGTGGCACATGCCTGTAGTCCTAGCTGCTCGGGAGGCTGAGGTGGAAGGATCGCTTGAACCCAGGACAGGGAGGTTGCAGTGAGCCAAGATCATGCCACTGCACTCCAGCCTGGACAACAGAGCAAGGGTCTGTCTGAAGGAAAAAAAAAAAAAAAAAAAAAAAAAACACTAAAAAAATCCCAAAACCAAAATATAATAAATAATCCTACCATCCCAGTTCATCTTTGTATAGAAAAGAGCTTTCTATAATCCTTCAAACTGAGCCTACTCAAAAACAAACAAACAAAAAACAAAAAAAAACAACAAAAAAGAGGAAAAACAATGGAATATTATTCAGACTTAAAAAGGAAAAAAATTCTGACATGCTGCAACATGAATAAACCTTGAGGACATTATGCTAAGTAAAATAAGCCAGTTAGGAAAAGACAAATACTATTTCCAATATACGAAGTACCTATGGTAGTCAAAACCACAGAGAGAAAAGCAGAATGGTGGTTACCAGAGGTTGGAGAAAGAGGCAAATGGGGAGTTGTTGTGTAATGGGTTGAGTTTCAGTTTTGCAAGATGAAAAAGTTCTGGAAATTGGTTGTACAACAATGTGAATATATTTAACACTATTAAACTGTACACTTAAAAATGGTTAGTATAGTAAATTTTGTTATATGTTGTGTACCACACAAAAAAAATTGAGGCTGGTTACTGTGGCTCATGCCTGTAAACCCAACACTTTGGGAGGCCAAAAGGGAGGATCATTTGAACCCAGGAGTTTGAGACCTGCCTATATAACACAGTGAGACCTTGACTGTACCCCCCCCAAAAAAGAAGAAGAAGAAGAAAATCAGCCAGGCGTGGTGGCACATGCTGATAGTCCCTGATACTTGGGAGGCTGAGGTGGGAGGATTGTTTGAGCCCAGAAGTTCAAGGCTGCAGTGACCCACGATCATCCCATTGCACTCAAGTATGGGTAACGAAGCAAGACCCTGTCTCAAAAAAGAAAAAGAAAAAATTAAAAGAACAAGAAGAGCAAAGCATCTGGCCCTTACTTCCTATAAGTACCACGTGTCCATGACATAAAAAATAAAATCAAGATCCACCCAGAGAATAAGCTGCAAAGCAGCCTACATTATTTATAGCTACTTGTCCTCAACATACAAGTCAGAATTTGACTCTAACATGTAGCATACTCAAGAATTGTGAAAGTGTCCAACAAAAGACTACAACTTTTAAGGGCCACTTTCAAGTAGCTACACGAGCCTTTTTATTTTGGTCAAGTCAGTTTTTTAAAAATCCATTGCAGATATATTAGGCAGCATATCAATCCAACAAGAAAGCAGAGAGCCAATATCAGTAAATCAAAGTGTGCCTTTCTGTTAATACTCTCTCATATGTTCTCATTTTATACACCCCTTCACTCAGTCAGAAAGTAGCCCTGAAGTATTTAGGCTCCATTCAGGGATAGCACTACCATGCATCAAAGTGTCAAGAGACCTGCCAGAGATGAAATCTGCAAATCTGTGCTTCTAACCACCAAAAAAAAAAAAAAGAAGTTTATCAAAGTAAATGTCACCAGTGGCCCAATACCTGGACAACTTCCTATAAAGAGATTTAGAAGACAGAAGGCAATTCTTATTTCTTTGCAATATTAGGGCTGCATTTCCTCCTAGATGGCATGTAAAATCTGAGACAATGAGACAATCCTTTGCTGCAGGTGGTAGGCCTCCTCCAAGCCAGAGCAGACAAGAGTGAGGGAAAGACTCTCTCCCGGAGGCTCAAATCCAACAATGAATTCTTCCCAGCCAAAACAAACAAATAAACACCAATTTTTAAAAATTCTCTCTATTATTCACACAGGACTGAATTATAGTTGTTCAACCCTGTGAATAACAAACAGAATGAATCAACAGTTTCTAATTCATCTCTAATTTTTCTCCCAATTATTACAAGAGTTTAAAGTTAAGAAAAGCAGCAAAGATTCATATACTTTCTTCCCTCTCCCTCTTGGCACATGGCCACAAAACAAATGGATACTGTCAAGAACATATATGCTTATTTTACCCTACATGGTCCATTTCCAAAGGTCTTTCCCTTAAGAGGAGATTAAGAAGGACATATGCTTCATCATATTACCAAGATTTAACCTAAGCATCTGGCCACCAGCTTTAGGAATAATTTTCAGTAGAGAATAAATGTAAACAGTACTTTACTGGGGGTTAGGGGCCCTGTATTTTAACTGACATTGTCACTAACTAGTCATGTTATGTTGAATGGACCCATTTAATCTCTCTGAGTGCCAATTTTCTCATTTATAAAACGTGAAAGCCTTTGCTTGTTGATCTCACAGAATAAGGTAAAAATAGTAACTGTGTTATTATATATTAAGGCATTTTAGAATTTTTTAAATGCTGTAAAAACAAGGCATATTACTATCAAAAATCATATTTTACATGGTAAAAATCTTAAGCTCTGGTTGTACTAGGATTGGACAGTATTCACAGACTCCTACATTAGGTATTCATTTATATGCTACCCATATGCAAGCATTCTATATATAAAATGTCACCAATCTAAAAACCATTTTCACATAACAGCTTTATTTTTTTCCCTGATTCATCTAGGCTGTGAACATAAACAAAACTATAAGTGAGGAACAAGTTTGGGCATTGACACACAGTTCATTAATTAGATTATAAACCAATAAGTATAATTTCTGGAAATGGCGTGAAGTGAGAACAGGAAGAGTAAGTATATAAAGTAAATAAAGTTTACCTTATCAGTTTTTAAATATCTATACAGTTGTTTTAAAATAAATATACAAACATTACAATTATTTATGTACAAGTACACATAAACTCCCACATTCGTATTACCCCAGATAAATACATTGAATTGGAATTTACAGATTACAAGAGCATTTTTTTCTCCTCTAAAAGTAACTCTAGAACTAGAGCTAAACTATAGGTCAAAATGACACACGATATATTGGCCTGAGAACAATACTTTTCATTCAAATCCACACAAGCCTGCCACTTGCACTAGTCATCCCCGGCAATTAATCCCCCAAGAAAGACGTTTGATTAAATCTTTTCAAGCAAATCCTTTGCTTTGCTTTTGTTAGTTCACTTCTTGTCAACATCTATTAAAATATGCCTTTAATTCTCCCACAATCTTAAAAAACACCGATTCCACTGTCTTCAACTTTAATCAACTGTATGGCCGGCATTTTTCATTTCATAATAATGTGCTGCTTGGAATTCAAGAGGCAGGCTCAGCATCAATCATCTGGTAAGAATTTTTCCACTGCAATAAATATGCAAATGAGGAGAGCCAGTCAGTCGTATTTCAGGCCCGACTTGCTAGTGTTTTAAAAAAGACACAAATTTATTAATTGCCGGTGGCCAGAGGAATCCTATTACTTTGGGCATTGATTACAAAGCTGTGTGAGTGATTATTGTGCAACTCGCAGGCTACCCAGGCATGAGGAAAAATTATTAAAGCAAGGCAGAGATTATCAACTCAGAATAACAATAAGCCTTAACATTTAGGCCCTAACTTCTTCAACAAAGAATTGCACGAAGGCTCCACTGTATCATAATTCCGAATTCTGTCAGTATTACTGTTTGGGCTTGTTCTATATTCCCCAAGCAGAATGGCGTTACCAGTAAGACAGAGGACTGCAGGTTACAAATTCCTCAACATCAACCATTTGGAGAAGTTGCTATCATTTCCAACATATGGCCAACTAGAATTTTTAGATATCCAAGTATATATACACATACACAGGTATGCGTGTATATATATTCAGATTTAGATAAATGTGTGTGCTATTATGAGGACCATGGTTTTAACTGGAATAGTGTGAGGACTTCTGGCCCAGTATGCTGGTGAGTTCTGTAGACTAAAAGTAGTCCACAGATTATTTTATGGTGCAAAATAACCACAAGAATAACTTCAAAGCAGAGCGTAGAGACTTATATTCTAAAATCATGAAGGCTAAGCCAAAAGCAGACGTGGGTTTTCGTATCTCAGAGGGCACCACAGCAGAAGGCGTGCGATCTATGGAGGAGTCTACAGAGGAAACAACTTGATAGGCTAATTCTGAATGCAAAGTGTTTTTGTGAGAAACATTCAACCCAAGATATATTAAATCAAATAAGAAAGAGGACTCAGTGGACAAAACTTATTTTTTTCTCTTAAGAGAATGATGTGGGGAATTGGGGGAGTAAGTAGAAGTTGAAATAGGGGAGAGATGAAGAGACATATGATAAAATATATGTTGGGTGAGTCTCCTCATAGAAAGAAACAAAAAGAAAAAAAATTCTTACCATTTTACATTACTGCCACACTAAGTAACATGATAGATAGTGTGCATTTGAGTTCTGTGGAGGGACATCCCACTCAAGCTGTAATTTCTGACCAGGCATGAATTTATAAGGAAGGGAAAAGAACTGCAGAATTTCTTAGGTTTCCCTGAATACTCTCTCAAATACCTTGATGAAGTATGTCAATAAATCCTTAAAAAGCCCTATAGGACACAGCAATCTAGCTGATCAATGTACTTCCTGAAATCTACTACAGTTACCTTCCACTTCACAGTTCCTAGACCACCTCCATCGCTACTGAGCACTTTGTCAAAAAGGAAAATTTACTCTCCCCCTTTAAACAGAAAAGAGTAAATGTTCAGAATATGAGGTACTTAAAAACCAAGTTTATTTACAAGTACTGTAATTGTTTAAACTGTCTTACAGTAGTTACTCAGGGAGACTGGGGATACTTTCATTTTTATTTGATATACTTTTGAACTGTTTGAATATTTTATAAGCATGTATTACTCTTATAATTTAAAAATTTTATTAAAATTTAAAATAAACTGTGAAGAAAGGAAACTTATTAAAAATAAAATTAGAACCACAATCCAAGTAACCCCCTCTGATTTTTAAGAAGTCTGACTCTTTCATATTATAACATCTTTAAAAAAACAGCCTCTGCTGTGGCGAAACTGTCTCTAACCAAATGCCCACAAATTCTCTCTATATAGTATGAGTCTGGAAAAAACTGATGAAAATGGAGATTCAGAAAATACCTTTCTAAAACAGAGATTCCATGCAGAATTAATTAGTCCTCTCTCAGGATCCTTCATATCGTTACAACACTTACCCATTTTGTACTGTGAGTCTGATTTCACCACCTTAAAGCTGCTTCAGGGCAGCTTCAGCCTGTCATCCAGCATCCAACACATCACCTGGGCCATAAAAGGTATTCTACAAATGTTTTCTTCATTTAGAGAGATGTTGCCTAAGTCGCACGGCAGAATATGATCACACTGCCACTTCCAAATCTAAATGCTGACAAGCAAACAAAATGTAGACTACATACTTCCTAACTTTAATATCAACTATGTATCTTCAACAAACTGACCTTTTGTTAAGTAAGTAAACAACATTTTCTTTATTTTAATATGCCAACTATAAGACAATCGGGCTATTATCTTATAGTGTCTCAAAGCCATTTTGCCAGACAGGAATTGAAAAACAAAAACAATTAGCAATTTTTGCTAGGCATATTACAATGCATTCTCCTAAAAATTCAGTAATTACCATCGCTTAACTGGAAACACTGAGACTCAGAAAATAAAAGATTGTTTTAATTGTGTTTCTTTTAATACTAGTAAGGCTGAGGGTTGTTTATTCTCCAACTCAAAATGAAACACTTTGAGAGGCAGTGTTTATGTAAAAACACTTAAATGATGCTTTAAAAGCAGCTTCCCTGTAACTACACCTTACTATGAGCTCCTTGAGAGCAGAAACTGTTAACTATTCACCTGGGTACGTTTGGTGTTGCCAAATGTTATTGAATGAATAACTGAAAAAAAAAAATCCTAATATCTTCCTTGGTATGTACTTTTTACATGTGCATTTCAAGTCTTCAAAGAACTAACTGTATGTATAGTACTGTCTTTATTCACAAAATCCCTTCAAGAAGAGGAAAACAAATATTGTGGCCCAAGTGCTATATCCTTAAAAGATTGTACTATCAGTATTCAGATTAATAGTTAATACTCAGTAAGGACCTGCTAAGTACCACACACTCACCTAAGCACTTTATATGTATTCATTCATTTAAGTCCTCATAACAATCCTTTGAGGTAGATACTATTATTGCATCACCATTTTACAGATACAGAAATTGAAACACTACTATAAGCTTAAAAAACAATTCCACAGTTTTCATTTTCTAGATCAATGTACCCTTGAGGGTTATGTATCAAAACTATCTGGGAAACAGAGTGTAATGAAATTTTCAATTACTAAAAAAATGACAAAACTTCCCTCCCCAGTACCATCACATGATAAAAAACACTAGTGAGATTCTGTTAAAATGTCATGTCCAAATTTGATTCCCACACTTGAAAAAACAAAGCGGAGAAACTAAAGGAAGCCCACATCACATGGATGGAAAGCAGGTCCAGTAAGGCAAGATAAAGCAATAATTGCTGAATTTGAAAGAAGAATGTTAACAAATGGATTAACAGTCTCCAAAATTCAAATGCCCACATACATCAGAGAAGATGCTTAGCCTTACTAATAAAAATAATTTTTTAAAGAAAAACTTAAAACAATGGGATATTTTTCTGATAATGCTTGATGCTGGCAAGGACGTGTGGGAAGGGGCACTCTGCGAACACAACTGATGAGTTTAGTTAGCGTGACATAGCCAGAAAGCAATCTGGCAAAATGTATCAAAGTTTTACACATGCCCAGTCCCTGACCCTACTATTCTTCTAGAAACTAACCCTCAGGAAATAATTGTAAAGCAAAGAGGTAGGTACAATAATGTTATTTTCAGCATTGTTTATAACAGGTAGAAACTGCAAACATCTTAAGTGTCCATTTATAGGGAACTACTTAAATTAATTTTAGTTTAGCCAGGTAACTTTTTGTGCAGCTGTTGAAAAGGATTAGTATAAAATGGAATTTGGCTTAAGTAAACCAAACCATAAAAAACTTTTTTGGGATAAACAAAGTAATCTGAATATGAAGTACACATACAGTACTAGGAATATTAATTTGGTTAGGTGAGATGACAGTGTTACTAAGAGACATCCTCATTTTGTAGAGCCATAAACAGAAATATTTAGAGGCAAATGGCACGATGATTGTAATTTACTTTAAAACACTTAAAAAAAAACAAATATAATGAACATTAATTTTAAAGAAAAAAAAAGTAGACCTGCAGGCATTGACATGGGAAGATGTAAAGCATGATTTCATTTATGTTTTGAAAAAAGTTTATATTGACATAAAGTATCTGGAAGACAGATAGATTATTTAAAATGGTTATCTCTAGAGGACACTTTTATGAGTAGGAAAAAGAATACTTTCACAATCTACGTTACATATTTCATTAAGTATTGTTTGGTGAGCAGGGAGGAATACTCAGTATTGTCTGAAAGAAAATAACATTTCACAACAAACAAGCTTTAATTTTATTATTTTTTAAGGCAATTAAGATTAAACTTCAACAATACAAAGAGGTCTTCTGAGGTAGATATAATTCCAGAAAATCAAACAAGAAGAAACAGATTAAAGTAAAAATAGGAGAATTAGAGTGGCATTAAAGTTGACTGACAAGGACATCATCTATCCCTAGAACCAGTTCAAAATTTTCCCTGTTTGATTCACAAAAGAAATAGCAAGGACCAATAAATGTAAGGGAGCAAAACTGTTTATCTTCATTAAACACTGGGAAATGTAAATTAAAATAACAGATACCAGTTCCCAGATACCACTTGTCAAAGTGACAAAGATGAAACAAAATCATTATATCTGATGTTGACAAGGATAAGGAAAACTGACTCATATAAAAAGGCGAAAATGTACAAATACAACTTTCCTGGAAGGCAACTTGGCCATATAGATAAAAAGCCTTAAAATTTTGCATATTCTTAGAAAATGTACTAATTCCACATTTAGAAATTTATGCAACAAAGTAAGCATGCATATGAGTAAAGACTTACTAATAATGATGTTTACTACATTATTTATAAAAATGAAAACCTGAAAACAATCCAAATGTCCAACAATAAAGAACTGGTTAAACTATCCACACAATGGAAACTCTATGCTATCATTACAAATAATGCTATAGAACGATATTTAAAGACAGGGAAACATATTCATAATCTGTTAAATAGAAAGAAATGAATTGCAAAACAAATTACAGAATATGGTCCCATTTTTGTTCTAAGTACATACCCACTGAGAAAAAAACCTAGAAAAGATATTTACTATGTACCAAAATATTAAAAACACTTAACTCTTAGCTGCTAGGATTAGGGAAGAAATATTTCCTTAATTTTGCTTGGCTATTTTCTTTTTTTTCTTTTCTTCCTTTCTTTTTTCTTTTTTTTTTTTTTTTGAGACGGACTCTCGCTCTGTCGCCCAGGCTGGAGTGCAGTGGCCGGATCTCAGCTCACTGCAACCTCCACCTCCCAGGTTCAAGTGATTCTTCTGCCTCAGCCTCCTGAGGCGGGGATTACAGGCATGCGCCCCCACACCCAGCTAATTTCTGTATTTTTAGTAGAGACAGGGTTTCACCATGTTGGCCAGGCTGGTCTCAAACTCTTAACCTCTGGTGATCCACCTGCCTCAGCCTCCCAAAGGTCTGAGATTATAGGCGTGAGCCACTGGGCCCAGCCTGCTTGGCTATTTTCTAAATTTTATACAATGAATACATATTATACATTTATAATTTATCATAAGAAAAAAGCCATTACTTATCACCTAAAAAATGGTCTTACCTGCCTAAAGGAGAAGGAACTAGATCAGCTGACCCCCTGAAAGTCTAACTCTTACTGAATGAAACAGCATCCAGGAAATAGCATCTTTAGAAAAACTGAAGGACATGTCTACTTCTTGTGCTCTAAGCCTTCTGTCCTACAACAAATTCATCTCCATATTTCTCCTGCCTTAATTGCTTTAAGCTGTGACATTTATTCCATATCTATGTTTCCTCATACTTTCTTTGAAAAGGGGAGAAGACCCTCAGATGAAAGAGTTAAGTTAAACCATATGCGTAGTGATTGGGCAGTGTGGCCAAGAGCAACGTTTCTGAGGCACAGCAGACCTCAGTTTCTACACTGGATTTGCCTCTCACCAATCGTGTGACCAAAAAAACAGCTACCTAACCTTTCTAAGCCTTGATTTGCTCATCTGTGCAACACAGTTACTAGAGCCTACTGCACAGGCTGCTGTGAGAGCTAAATGAGACCTTTGTACAGGATTAATACAGTACATGGGAAGTGGTGCACAATTAACAATAGGAGGTTTTTGGTATTTTTGAGTATACTGGCATCTAGCATTGTATTTGCACAATAAAAACACCAAGAGAGAAGAAAATTAATTCCTATTCTCAAAATGTCATCTTTTTTTCTTTCTTTTTACTCATGTTATTCTATCTTGTGCATCTGACTAGGGACACCAGAAATGCTTTTTAACCTGTTGAGTTAGCTGGGCACAGTGGCTCATGCCTGTAATCCCAGCACTTTGGGAGGCCGAGGTGGGCGGATCACAAGGTCAGGAGTTCGAGACCAGCCTGGCCAATATGGTGAAACTCTGTCTCTACTAAAAATACAAAAATTAGCCAGGCGTGGTGGCAGGCGCCTGTAGTCCCAGCTACTCTGGAAGCTGAGGCAGGAGAACTGCTTGAACCTGGAGAGGTGGAAGTTGCAGTGAGCAGAGATCATGCCACGGCACTCCAGCCTAGGCCACAGAGCGAGACTCTGTCTCAAAAAAGAAAGAAAAGAAAGAAAAAATTTGTTGAGTTAAATTAAGTCACCCTTGACCTTGCCCTTGCCCTCAACCCTCACCACTGTTGACATATGTGTAGCATACACTATGCCTCATCTTTAGCATGTAAGAATCCTTAAGAGATTGTCTGAGCAGCTTCTCCAACTGTAAACATTTTCCTTGTTATGAAACTGGGAACAGCTGGTATAAATTTCTTAAAATAGTAGCCTTCTAGATTTTTTTCAGAGGCAAATTTACTCAACTGTCCCAAGAAAAATAGGAACTGGTAGATTTGAGATTAAACACCAAGCAAAACAACTAACACTACATGAAAGGCATTAAAAATTACCAAAGAACTCAAGCTGAAGTTAAGTGTGTCCATGTATAACAAACTCTCAAAGCAGGTCACATGAGCAAACTTATTTGGGGACAGGTTATAAATATAACAATTATAATCATCAAGAAACAATTATGTCTCAAGGTGTCATGATATATAGACTTTCTCTAAGATAATTCTTTTTTTTTAAGAGGCAGGGTCTCACTCTGCTGCCCAAGCTGGTGTACAGTGGCATGATTATTGCTCACTGCAGCCTCGAATTCCTGGGTTCAAGCAATCTTCTAACCTCAGTCTCCCAAGCAGCTAGGACTACAGGTGCATGTGTGCCACCTCGCCTGCCACATAATTCAAAAGTAACATTATAGCCTAAGTTACGTCTTTTTTTCCTCACCCCCACCATCCCCAGCATCCTCTCCTTGTCAAACTGCCATTCAAATTTCACAGAAGAAAACATAAGTGGAGGAAAATATATACATATTAAAATATCTGGAAATTGTTAGTAATGTTTTCTCTGAGAAGTAGATGTAGGAATTTGGAAAACCAGGAGAGCTTTTACTTTTTCCTTTATATACATCTATATTATTTACATTTTTTTCACAGTGAAGATGTACTGCTGTATATACATTTTAACATAATTAATAGAAGAACATACGGACAAATTAAACTAAGTCCCATAAAACCCTTAGCAAGTTTCATAAGTACCAGGCGGAAAAAATGTCTCCATTATTTTGGAAAATGCTCTGCAGCTTCTCGTGATACTTTTAGGGATACACTAGCTAGTATTAGGAAAATACATTATGAGTAGATAAGCATTAGCGATGGTTAAAACTGGAAAGGAGAAACCTGCTGAACTATTGATCTGATTTCATGCTTCCAACTGCTTTTTACACTCTCCTACATATCAAGATGAAGACCACCACTGGCTTAGACAAAGGCTTCCAAAAGAAATGATAACAATCCAAATACTCTTGAAAAGTCATTTCGGCCGGGCGCAGTGGCTCAAGCCTGTAATCCCAGCACTTTGGGAGGCCGAGACGGGTGGATCACGAGGTCAGGAGATCCAGACCATCCTGGCTAACAAGGTGAAACCCCATCTCTACTAAAAAATACAAAAAACTAGCTGGGCAAGGTGGCAGGCACCTGTAGTCCCAGTTACTCGGGAGGCTGAGGCAGGAGAATGGCATAAACCCGGGAGGCAGAGCTTGCAGTGAGCTGAGATCCGGCCACTGCACTCCAGCCTGGGCAACAGAGCGAGACTCCGTCTCAAAAAAAAAAAAAAAAAAAAAAAAAAGTCATTTCATGCAAAAGCAACTGAACAGGAATATTACAAAACAGTTGTTTGACATAAGCATAGGGTTATACTTGTCTCCATTTCTGGGATTATTTGGGTTATGAAAGGCAACTTCATTTATCAGTACAACCACTATTATCAAGGGGGTAAAATCTACAAATTCAGAATATAGAGAATTACAACTCAACATTATTATACCTTTTAAAATACATTTAGCCAAGTAGGGGCCACCCCATAAATGTTATATGTCTTCTAGGAAAATGTTTTCCTTTAAACAAAGGATTTACTTTCTACTTTTTCACCAGAGCCCCCTCTTTTGAATAATTTGTTCCTATTTTGGTACAATGTATCCTTAAGGAGTTTCAATGAGTTGTGAAATAATTGTTACTCATAAGCAAAAGGAAAGAAAAAAAAAGAAAGAAAGAAGAAAGAAAGAGAAAGCAGGATTAACTGCAATTGCCCCTACAACTGAGAAACTTGCATCTTGCACTTTCACCATGTAAATAATGCACAGATCCTGCGGGAACATGCCAAACACCAGGATTCTTAATTAATGGAGCTCTTTAATGTGCAAATCAGGAACAAATTGCAAGTTCTGACTTGCATTGATTATGAAAACATTAATTGAATGAGCAAGACCCTAAAAAAGACAGAATCCCAAGTCTTCCAAGAGCCAGAAAGAATACAAAGCTCTGGAAACCAGACAAGTCTGACCAATGTCTAAAATGTAAACCTAAAACTGAGTGTTCTCACTACTACACAATGAATTAAAAAACGAGAAACAAACAAAAACCCCCAACAGTTTCATCAGACAGCAATCACGATAAATGCATCTATTACATTACCATCTTGCATTAAGGAAAAAAAAAAAAAAAAAAAGAATGTTTACTCCAGAAGCTTACAGACACTGCTTTAACAGGGAAAAAAACAACATTTTCTACACACACATACTTATATGTATATAGGTGTAACAAAACAATGCTGTCTCTTTAAAAAAATTCATCCTATATAAATTATAGCCATAAACTTTTCCTGCAGTGCAGCCTAATTAATTCTTGTTCTATACACAAAGGGAAATGCTGGGTGACAAATGGGTGTGAAGCCAGAAAGCTGCCAGGTCTGCAAAACATTTTCTACTTCAATTTATAAGCAATTTTGCAGTAAATCATCAACCAGAACCTGGAATCTCAGGAATCTCTGAGTGTCCAAACCACATTATATCACTTATCAAAGAGAGAAGCAAAAAGAGTTTAAAGACATCTCATTTTTCAGTTCTAACCCACATCAAAATCTAGAAGCACTGTGTAATCTATTATTCTCTTCTGGGTAAGGTTTTAGTACCAAGGATATATATTTCAAGCAAAAATGACACTATAGGTTGATGTAGCCCATTCCTCTATCCCTAGAAGTACTGTATCATGTATCCGTTACCATAAGAAATATTCCCAGAGTTATCTGGGAATAAGCACACATATACCCCCTCCCTCAATCCAAGCAAAACGTACACAATAATCAAGCCAGGCTGAAGGGTTCAACAGTGAGCCACTGTGGAAAACAGGTGGAAAATACTCCAAGGAAACAAGATTAGTGGAGAGGAAAATAGAAACTCATAGAAAACAAAGAAGAAAGCTGGGCTGCCTCTTTGTACTCAGACCTTTCTCCCATCCCTAACCCATGGTAGCCACTGATCTATCCCAATAATTTTACCTTTTCCAGAATGTTATATAAATGGAATTTCCAAGTATATAACCTTTTGAGGCTGGCATATTTCACTTAGTATAATACCCTTGAGGTTCATCCATGTTTTTGCCTGTATCACTAGTTTATTCCCTTTTATTGCTGACTAATGTACAATTTGTTGTACATTTGGACATTTGGGCTGTTTCCAGTTTTTGGTGGTTATAAATAATGCTGCTATGAATATGCATGTACAAGACTTTGTGTGAATGTATGTCTTCATTTCTCTAGGGCAGATATCTAAGAGAGGGACTATGGGATCAGGCTCATATGATGAATATATGTTTAGCTTTATTTAAAAACTGCCAAACTGTTTTTCCAAAGTGGCTGTACTATTTTGCATTCCCATCAGCAATGTACGAAAGTTCCAGCTGCTCTACATTCTTGTCAGCACTTGGTGTTGTCAGGTGTGTATTTGTAGTTGGCCTAATAGGTATGTAGAGGTATCTCCTTGTGGTTTTAATTTGCATCTCACCAAACATTAAAGATTAAGTTAAATATCTTTTCATGTGCTTATTTGCCATCATACATTGTCTTTGGTAAAGTGTCCAAATCTTTTGCCCATTTTTTTTTTTTTGAATGGATTTTTTTTTATTGAGTTTTGAGAGTTCTTTATACACTCTGGACACAAGCTGATTGTTAATTATGTGATTTGCAAACATTTCCTCTTCGTCTGTAGCTTATCTTTTCATTTCTTTAACATATCTTTCACAGAGCAAAATATTTTATTTCTAATTTAGCCCAATTAACAATTTTTTCTTTTATGGATTATGTTTTTGATATTGTATTTAAAAACTCTTTGCCTAACCCATGTATTTTTCAAAACACTTTATGATTTATGTTTAAGTCAATATAAATTGACTGTCTTGTGTTAATTTTTGTATCAAGTATGAGGTACAGGTTGAAGTTCATTTTTTTTGCAAATGAGTGCACAACTGTCCCAGAACCATTTGTTGAAAAGACTATCCAGGCCGAGAATGGTGGCACATGCCTGTAATCTCAGCACTTTGGGAGGCCAAGGCGGGAGGGCAGGAGTTCGAGACCAGCCTGGGTAACGTAGCAAGACCCCATCTCTAAGAAAAATAAAGAAAATTTAGCAGGCCACGATGGCATACACCTGTAGTCCCAGCTACTCAGGAGGCTAGGGTGGGAAGACTGCATGAGCCAGGAGCTCAATGCTGCAGTGAGCCACTGCACTTCAGCCTCCACAAAAGAGGAAGACTCTGTCTCTTAAAAAAAAAAAGAAAAAGAAATAAACCATCCATTCTCCACTGGCTTGACTTGGTACCTTTAAAAGTCAACTGCCCATTATCTGTATGAATTTATTTCAGAACTCTCTATTCTATTCCACTGATTAAAGTAACTTTTTAAAAATATAACTTTTAAAAGGAGTAAACCCACAAAAGAAAGGCGAAGAATCAGACAGGATAGCAACTCAGTTCTGTAACCTACCTATACAATTATTAGAATGTTTAAAATTCAGAACATACCACATTATGAGGAAGTGGAGCAACTAGAAATCTTACACACTGCTGGTGGGACTGTAAAATGGTATAACCACTTTGGAAAATAGCTTGGCAGTTTTGGGAGTTAAACATGCATTTACCATGCAACTCAGCCATTCTATTCTTAGCTACCCAAGATAAATGAAAGTCTATGTCCATATAAAAACATCAATACAAATATTTGTAGCAGATTTATTTGTAATAGCCAAAAACTGGAAACAAAACAAATTGTGGTACACCCATACAATAGGATACTACTCAGCAAAAAAAGGCAATGAACTACTGACACATGAAAAAATATGGAGGATGCTCAAAATAATGATGCTGAGTAAAAGCCAGGCTAAAAAGGATACAAACTGTATAATTCCATTTATATAGAATTCTACAAAATGCAAACTAACCTATAGTGACAGCAGATTTAGTGGTTGCCTAGGGACAAACAGGGAAGGCCAGGAGGGAAAGATTATAAAGAGGCTGGGGAAACTTCTGCAGATGAGGAATATGTTCATTATCTTGACTGGTGATGGTTTCCCGGTGTATACAAATGTCAAATTGCACACTCGACATATGGGCAATTTATTGTGTCAATTACATCTCAACAAACCAGTTTTTGAAAAAGCAAATGGACAAATAATAACTGACTTAGATAACCCAAGCAAGATGACTAGGGTGCTAGCAATGAAGAATCAGATGCAACCTCACTTACAGTCCAGAAACAGAATGCAGAGGATTCAGGAACTGGCAGTGCCCAGCACTTCTAGAAAAGGAGATCAAAGCAGGCCTAAAAACAACTGGAGCACTTAAAATATCGTATTTTCTTACTTAGGCAAAATTTAGAGGTTTATCCTTGAAGAGAGTTAAAGAGACGGTCTCCGTACAGGGAGATTCCAGACCATAGTTGAGGGCAAAGGAATAATATTGAAAACAGGGGGACTAAGCTGAAGCTTACAGACTGAATGCCGAGATCCGCAAGCCTACTCACCTCCTAGAGTGTTGGCCACCAGGCAGGAAACTGGAAGTCCTCTAGATTTTGATATAAAGAGCAAAGATCTAAAGATACTGCCATTGGGAGTTCTCCCAAGATGGCGCAGATAGATTGCTTTACAATGGAGACCACAGACAAAAGCCCCATCCAACAAACAAGTTCCCCAACAACTTTTTGGTATGATACACTTAAAAATCAACAGAGAGCTCAGAGGATCACCAAAAATCCAAGAAAAACATGTAACATGTTATATAGGAGTCAAAGCAAAAGCAAAAAACAAACAAACAAACAAAGCAGCTTGGAGGAAACAGACTATGCAGGAAGAACACATACAAAAATACATAGGCCAGGCGCTGTGGCTCACATCCGTAACGTCAGTGCTTTGGGAGGCTGAGGCAGAAGCATCACTTGACCACTTGAAGCCAGGAGTTCAAGACCAGCCTGGGCAATACAGCAAGATGTCATCCCTACTAAAAATAAAAAATAGCCAGGGGGGATGGCATGCACCTGTAGTCCTAGCTACTCAGGAGGCTAAGGCGGGAAGATAACCTGAGCCCAGGAGTTTGAGGCTGCAGTGAGCTATGATCACACCACTGTACTCCAGCCTAGGTGACAGAGTGGGACCTTGTCTCGAAAAAAGAAAAAAGAAAAAAACCCAAACAGTAAATAAAACAAAACAAAATAAAATAAAATAAAATAAAATAAAAATATGATAGAAAAGGCCACGCACGGTGGCTCACGCCTGTAATCCCAGTGCTTTGGGAAGCCAAGGAAGGTAGATACCTGAGCTCAGGAAGATACCCGAGCTCAGGCATTCGAGACAAGTGTGGCCAATGCAGCAAAACCTCATCTCTACAAAATCTACAAAAAATTAGCCAGGTGTGGTGGTGTGCACCTGTAGTCCCAGCTACTTGTAGGGCTGACGCAGGTGGATTGCTTGAGCCCAGGAGGCCAAGGCTGCAGTGAGCCAAGATCGAGCCACTGCACTTAAGCCTGGGTGACAATGTCAGAGCCTATCTCAAAAAAAAAAAGAAAAGAAAAAAAGATAGAAGAAATTTTAAAAACTCAATAGAGAGTATTGAAAATAAAGCTGAGGAAATGTCTTACAGAGGGAAGGATGAAAAATTGAAGAGAAAAAGAATCACAGAAACAGTCTGATGCCAAATAACAGGCCTTCCAGAAAGAGAGAAGAGAGAGAAAGGAAACACAGGGGAGAAAGTAAAGAACAAAATAATTTCAAGATGATTTTCTAGGACTGAAAGACATGAATTTCTAGATTGAAAAGGCCCTCCAAGTGCTCCGGACAACAGACAAAAACAGATCTATTCTATGGTACATCATTATGAAATTTCAGAATTCTGTGGACAAAGTTTCCAAAAAGTTTCCAAAAAGGAAAAAAAAAAAAAAAAAAAAAGCAAGCTCTAGAATCAGAACAACTTCTGGCTTACCAATTGCAACTTTAGAAGCTGAAATACAATGTAACATTCTATAAAATTCTATATACAAAGGATCAATCGTGATGACAGAATAAAGGTATTTTCAGACAACTGAAATCTAAAAATATTTACCTCCCACACACCCCTTCTCAGCAAGCTATGAGAGGATGTGCAACAAAAATTGGAAGTAGCCAAGAAAGACTCTGGAATAGGAGATCCACAGAAGCAAGAAGCTAAGGTAACCCCCAGTATGATGGTGACGGCAGATCCCAGCAGACAGCTGGATACCTGAGAAGGTAAACAGGTCAGATGAGAGCAGGTCAAAAAGCTCTGGGAGGGACTTCTTAAGGAACATCAACTGGCATAATATTTGATGCAACTTAAGACTTGAGAAGAGATTTAGCTAACTGGAGAAAAGTTTGGGCTTGAATTACTACACAGAAACTCAACAAACAACAATTTAACAATTAACTCTAGAAAACAAAACAATGTGTGGGAAAGGAAAATAATCATTATTCATTATTTATTACGTGGCTCAGCTGTGAAAAGTGTTTATAGACATAATAATGTAAATACTGAACACTGATCTAACCAAACTACAGTATAACCACAAAGGGACAAATTAACAACATAACCAGAAAGTATGCATGAGTGTAGCAGGAATAGAGCTAAATCTTCATTATTATAAAGGGGAGTTAACAGGTAATGCCTAAAACTGAAAACTCAAGTAGAAACAAACCATGTTAATTAGAAAAATCCATTGATTCAAAACAAAAACAAAACAAAACAAAAGTACAACAAAATAACTTAAAATATAATTGTTGCTTCAGGAGAAATGGTTATGGTACAGCCACTATACACACAAGCAGCAGACTACTGGTTTTCATAACAAGCTTCCTAGAATTATCTGACTTTTTAAATTGTATATATGTATTGGATACAAAGTTTAAAAGGAGGGCACAGCAGCTCATGCCTGTAATCGCAGCACTTTGGGAGGCCAGGGCAGGAGGATCACTTGAGGCCAGGAGTTTGAGATCAGCCTGGGCAACATGGTGGGCAACCCCATCTCTACCTCCTCCCCTCCCCCGCAAAAAAGGGAAAATGTCCAAGACAAACAAAAAATCTGGTTGAGACAGGAACAATTCCAGGAATTAAAATGACTCTACAACAACAACAAAAAAACTTTAAATTTACATAATATACTCTTATTAGTTATATAGAAAAGGAACCTTCAGGAATCAAAAGACCCCTTAAAGACTAAAAATATGATTTAAAAAGAAAACTTCAGGCTGGGCACGGCAGTTCACACCTGTAATCCCAGCATTTTGGGAGGCTGAGGCGGGAGGATCACTTGAGCCCAGGAGCTCAAGAACCAGCTTGGGCAACATAGTGAGACCTCATCTCTACTAAAAACTTTTTAAAAATTTGTCAGGCATGGTGGCACACACCTGTAGTCCCAGTTACTTGGGAGGCTGAGGCAGGAGCATCTCTTGAGCCCAGGAGTTCAAGGCTGCAGTGAGTTATGATCACATTACTACACTCCAGCCTGGGCAACACAGCAAGGCCCTGTCATAAAATAAAATAAAATAAAATAAAATAAAATAAAATAAAATATGAACTTAGCAGCTTAAAAATAACTTAAAAATTAATTTTAAAAAATCTGGAAATCAGCTTCAAAAATCTTTCAGAACATAAACATGGTAAAATCATAAAAAGATGGAAAATGAAAAATAACACATAAGAGACACAACACTAATCCAGGCTTAAAATCTAAGAGAACAGAGAAAATGAAACGAAGAAAATTATTAAAGAAATATTAGAAAAGATATTCCCAAAACTGAAGGACCCCACTCTTCATACTTACTAAGGTAAATGTTTAGCATAATAAAATGACCCATACTTAGACATCTCTTCAGGTAATTTCAGAAAATCAAGAATAAAGACAAATTCTGCAAGACCCCATCTCTACAGTGCAAGACCCCGTCTCTACAAAAAAGAAAAAAGAAAAAAATTAGCTGGACGTGGTGGCATGCAACTGAGGCCGAGCTACTTGGGAGGCTGAAGTGGGAGGGTCACTTGAGCCCAAGAGTTCGAGGCTGCAGTGAGCCACGATTGCACCACTGCACTCCAGCCTGGGCAAGAGATGAAGGCCCTCTCTCAATAAAAAATAAAAATACAAGAAAAAATAACCAAGAGAAGATCCCAAACATGTCCAGAGATAAAAATAAGTCATCTACAAAGGAATGAGATTCATACCTTGTCACTGGAAAACAGTGGGATGGTAGAAGACAATAAGACACATAGTAGGTTGAATAATGGTCCCCCAGAGATATCTACATCCTATACCCCAGAACAAGTGAATGTGGCTTTGTCAGTAACATATTAAAAAGTCAAAAGGGGCCGGGCGCGGTGGTTCACGCCTGTAATTCCAGCAGTTTGGGAAGCCAAGGCGGGCGGATCACGAGGTCAGGAGATCAAGACCATCATGACTAACACAGTGAAACCCCGCTTCTACTAAAAATACAAAAAATTAGCCGGGCGTGGTGGTGGGCGCCTGTAGTCCCAGCTACTCGGGAGGCTGAGGCAGGCGAATGGCGTGAAACCAGGAGGCAGAGCTTGCAGTGAGCAGAGATCGGGCCACTGCACTCCAGCCTGGGCAACAGGGCGAGACTCCGTCTAAAAAAAAAAAAAAAAAAAAAAAAGGTCAAAAGGACTTTGCAGATATAATTAAGTTAAGGATCTTGAGATTATCCTGCATAAGCCAGGTGGTCCAATGTGATCTCAAGGGTCCTTATAAGAGGAAGGCAATAGGGTCAGAGTCAGGAAAAGAGAGGTTGCAGAGATGGAATTGCTGGTTTTAAAGATGGAAGAGGACCATGAGCAAAGAATGTGGCCACCTATAAAAGCTGGAAAAGGCAAGCAAACAGATTTCTACCCTAGAGCCTCTAGGAATAAAGCCCTGCTGACACCTTGATTTTAGGACTTGTGACCTCCAGAACGATATGATAATCAGTGTGTGCTGTTAAGTCACCAAGCTTGCGGTAATCTGTTACAGCAGCAAGAAGAAACCAATAACAGGCAATACTTTCTAATTCTGAGGGAAAGTAATTTTCAATCTAGAAAGGTCTACCCAATCAAACAAGAATATATCAATGAGGAATGAGGGCAGAGTATTTTCAAACCTGCGAGAACTCAGATAACTTACTCTGGATGCATGTTTGGCAGCAAACTGACAGAGTAAACTGAGATAACAGAAGAGAGCCTGAAAACCCGAAAGCCGTAGCTCTCTCCAGAAGAGCAGTGAAAGAGAGGCCCAAGAGTACAGCTGTGCATTACTCCCAGAGAACAACCAGCTCAAAGTGGAAAATTTAACACAAGGGATGGCACGATGTAAAGCTAAGGAAAAAAAGGATTGAGATGATAAAACTGAGCTACAAGGGCGGGGGGGTAAAAAATTACAAAACTAAGGGGAAAAAACAATAAAATAGGAAGCAAACAGAAAATGGCATGATTTTAAGCAGGTAATGGAAAGCAACTAAAAACTTGAACTAAACTAGGAATATTCTCCTTTGAGTGGACTAGGAGCCATGACTGAAAAAACAGGGAAGAAATACAATTTTCCAATTCTTCCCTGTCCTAGCAGTCTACCTTATTTACATGGTAATTACACTGTAAATGCAGTTTATTGGCTCTTTTGTTTTGTTTTGTTTTAAAGACAGAGTCTTGCTCTTTCACCCAAGCTGGAGTGCAGTGGCGCGACCTTGGCCCACCACAACCTCCGCCTTCTGGGTTCAAGCAATTTTCCCGCCTCAGCCTCCTGAGTAGCTGGGCTTACAGGCACCCACCACCATGAGATGGTCCACATTGCTATCTAAGGCACTCTTGTGCACTGGCCCATCTCCACTCCATCCCTACTCACCCACCATAGGATGTTGTGACAGCAGATGTCCCCCTCTCCTGCATCATCAATTTACCCTTCTCTGCTGGGTCACTCCTATCAACATACAAACATGCTAGTATTTCACCTTAAAAAAAAAAACAAGCAAAACACCCCTCTCATGACCACATCCTTCACCATCTAATGTCCCATCTCTCTGCTCCCTTTTAAAGCAACAACCCTTCAAAGAGTTGCCTATATTTTAATGTTTCATTTTCCCCATTCTCTCACTTTTTCTTTTTTAAAATTAATTTTTAAAAATTGAGACGTGGGTCTCACTATGTTGCCCAGGCTGGTCCTGAACTCCTGGGCTCAAGTGATCTGTCCACCTGGGCCTCCCAAAGTGCTAGGGTTATAGGCATGAGCCACTGTGCCCAGCCACTCCATTCTCTCTTAAACCCATTCCAGTCAAGCCTGTAAGCCTACCAGTCTGCCAACTTCATCAAGGTCAAGGATGCCCACCATGTTGCTAGATAAGTCAATTCTCAATCCGCATCTTACTTCTGTTAGCAGCAGTCTCACCCTTCATATCAGAGAATAAATAAGTCAAGACATAAAGACGTAAACAAAATATCTAAAATTACAGAAGTAAAACAAATAAAATGTTAGTCAAAGGAGTACTGTCTTCCTGAAGGCTTCTGTATATTTATCTTACTCCTATGTGATTTTAATAAAACAATTTAAGAACAGGTTTTAAGACATAAACAACAGAGTATCATCTTATACAGCAGTTGGGTTCTAAAGTCTGAGCATAAAGCAAAAAGTCAAGTTTTGACAAAACCATTGTGAAAATCCCTTATACTGTACATAATGGATATTATTGTGTGAAAGATAGCATTGTGCTATCTTTCAATAAGTTCAACACAGCCAGTCCTTCCCTTCGAACATTATTAGCCCACAGAGCACTTTGTCAATTAAACACAGATGATTCCATTTAGGGACCGTCCTGTACAAAGACTGCATGCTGTAACTTTAAGCACTAGATTGATATTCTGCTGATCAATGCTCACTAAAGAGGTACCCAAGAACAAAAGATAACCAAGGCAATAAAAGAATCCGCCTGCCATCTCATGCATACTCTACGCTCACTGAATAAAGTGGCAGGCAGAATTATTGGCACTATATAAACAGTTTCTCTCTCCTTGGTTTTTGTTTTGTTTTGTTTATTTTGAGACAGTTTCGCTCTTGTCACCCAGGCTGGAGTGTAATGGCGCGATCTCGGCTCACTGCAACCTCTACCTCCCGGGTTCAAACGATTCTCCTGCCTCAGCCTCCCCAGTACCTGGGATTACAAATGTCCGCCACCACTCCCAGCTCATTTTTTGTATATTTCATAGAGAGGGGGATTTCACCACGTTGGCCAGGCTGGTCTCAAACACCTGACCTCAGGTGATTTGCCCACCTCGGCCTCCCAAAGTACTGGGATTACAGGCATGAGCCACCGTGCCCAGCCGCTCCATCTTCTTCTTTTGGCCAGGCGCATATAGTTATGTTTGAGTTAATTAAATGTACATATAAAGAGACCATTGTGCAATGATAAGTACAACTTCACCATGAATATAGTGACACAGTGATCCTACTATGGAGCTACTAGCTACTCCAAGTCAGGGCTACTTTCTTATCTAACTCATTACTATTAAAATTTATTTTTCTGAGCTACTCTGGGCCACTCTGCCTATGGGATAGCCCTGCTCTGTCTATGGAGCAATCAAAAAAAAAAAAAAAATTATTTCTGGTGCTGAAGACAACCCTCACTCCTAAGAAACCCAACCCCAAAACAGTGAAATGCATTTTCTAGCTAGACTGGTATCAGTAGTTTTTAAGCTGCCCTTAGCTCCCATGGGTCTCTGACCCATTTAGGGCTTATACTCTCAGGGTAGGCAGAATCAGTGCATAAGAATCTGACACGATACTCCCCTCCTCATTCTGCCACTTGGTGACTTTGGAAAAGTTCTTGCTCTGTGATCCAGCTTTACTCTCAACATTATATAAATGCCTAATTAACTAAATTGGACAAAGTAGTAGCTCAAAAGGGACAAAAAGTCTTCCCACACAGAACTCACTCTCTAATAAATAGATAAAACATGGCATATGTTATTTAAATGCTAACAGGTATTATATAAATATCAAACAAAAACTTAGCAAGAAATGATTGCCTTCATTTCCCACCTACAGTTTAGGAAAAAAGATCAATAATACCTTGTGGAGGCAGGAGTGTAGGAAAACAACTATTACAGATGAGAATTCAAATTGTTACAATTCTTCCAGGGGCTAGTCAGGCAACATATTCCAAAAGCCTTTTTAAAAAAACAATGTACAAGGCCCGGCACTGTGGCTCACACCTGTAATCCCAGCATTTTGGGAGGCTGAGGCAGACAGATTACCTGAGGTCAGGAGTTCAAAACCAGCCTGGCCAACACAGTGAAACCCAGTCTCTACCAAAAATACAAAAATTAGCCAGGCGTGGTGGCGGATGCCTGTAATCCCAGCTACTCAGGAGGCTGAGGCAGGAGAATCGCTTGAACCCGGGAGGTGGAGGTTGCCGTGAGTCAAGATCCTGCCATTGCACTCCAGCCTAGGCGACAAGAGTGAAAACTCCGTCTCAAAAGAAAAAAAAAAAATCAATGTACAAGTCCTTTGTCCCAGCAACTACATTTCCAGGGAATGTAGATCTGTGCAATATGATACAGTATCCACTAATTATATATGGCTACTAAGCACTCAAAATGTGTCTAGTCCCAATTGAAATGAATTGTGATTACAGGATATACTCTGGATTTCAACGACTTAACATGAAAAAAGGAATGTAAAATATCTCATTAAGATTTTTATATTGATCACATTGAAATTATAATTTTTTTTTTTTTTTTTTTTTGAGACGGAGTCTCGCTCTGTCGCCCAGGCTGGAGTGCAGTGGCCGGATCTCAGCTCACTGCAAGCTCCGCCTCCCGGGTTTACGCCATTCTCCTGCCTCAGCCTCCCGAGTAGCTGGGACTACAGGCGCCCGCCACCTCGCCCAGCTAGTTTTTTGTACTATTTAGTAGAGACGGGGTTTCACCGTGCTCGCCAGGATGGTCTCGATCTCTTGACCTCGTGATCCGCCCGTCTCGGCCTCCCAAAGTGCTGGGATTACAGGCTTGAGCCACCGCGCCCGGCCAAATTATAATATTTTTGATATATTGGGTTAAATAAAATGTCTAAAATTAATTTTACCTGTTTCTTTTTAAAAATGTGGTTATTAAAAATTTTTAATTACATGTGGCTTGCATTATATTTCTACTGGACAGTGCTATTTTTAGACAAACTGCACATATATGTATGTACAAGGATATTTATCAAAGCATGTTTTCTACAAGTGAAAAGCTAGAATAAACCTAAGCACCCATCAATACAGATTGGCTAACTAAATTGCAGTAAATCTATAAAAAGGAATACTTTAACTCCTAAAAATGCTGATGTACATCTAAATATACTGACATGAAATATTAAGCAGGAAAAACAAAACTGAAAATAGTACATATTTATATGATTCCATTTTTTTGTTTTAAAAAGTGTGTGGTGTGTGTGTGTGCACGCAAAAAGGTCTGGAAGGATATTCATCAAAATGACAACTATGGTTATCTCTGGGCAGTAGGATTACAGCTAATCCTTATTTTCTTCTTTATGCTTCTATGTATTTTCCGATCTTTGAAATAAGCATGACATACTTTTATAATTAGAACGCTGAAGTTATTTTCAAAAATGATAGCCATCAGCTGAAGCAAAAAGATCAATCTTACATCATCTTGGCTAGATGAAGTCTGCAGCAATAAGGGTCCTTAAGCCTACACAATGTTACAATTAGTGGGGGTTGCAAGTGCCTTTGTCCCAAGCAATACTTAAACCCATTCCAAGTAATTAAAAATATTTCAAGGTTCTACAGAACATTGTGAGAACTTTGCCATGAACCCATAAAGTGTTAATTGAGAGAACTCTGAAATAAGTGTTTATGGATTTTTCACCTAAGGCAACTAAGTAATTTAAAACGGGGGGATTTTGGTGATAAAATTGGTTGCCTCTGGGACAGGGTACTGGGCTGCAAGGGTACAGGATTATCACTGTATAGTCTTTAGCATTTTTGAATTTTGAACCATGTGAATGTACTGCCTACTTAAAAATAAGTAAAACTTTAAAAACAAAACATTATCAAGACTCCATGATTGCCCATAGCTTATGCAAAATTTAAAACATTATTCTTTAAGTTGTCTATTATTGTTGAGGACAAATTACTATTAAAAATTTTAGTCTAGCCGGGAGCAGTGGCTCATGCCTGTAATCCCAGCACTTTGGGAGGCCGAGGCAGGCAGATCTCGAGGTCAGGAGTTCGAGACCAGCCTGGCCAATATGGTGAAACCCCATCTCTACTAAAAATACAAAAATTAGCTGGGCGTGGTACCACATGCCTGTACTCCCAGCTACTCTGGAGGCTGAGGCAGGAGAATCACTTAAATCCAGGAGGCGGAGACTGCAGTGTGCCGAAGTCGCGCCACTGCACTCCAGCCTGGGCGACAGAGCAAGACTCCATCTCGGGAAAAAAAAAAAACAAAATTTTAGTCTAGTCAAGTCAAAATAATTGGGGCTCTTAGGGAAGGACCACAAAGATATGAGAGGGTAAGTATGAAGTGGGAAGATGACAGGGTGCAAACAAAATATAATTTATTAATAGTGAAATTTGTTTTCATACTCTTAGGCAAGTAAAAAATCTGAATACTTCCTCTGTATTTATATTACATCATACTGTGTTCTTGGATGTTTTGCTTATGGGAAATATCAAAATGTCAACCATTGTTTCTATTAAAGGTCTTTAATGATACTGCATTTTACACCTGTAATGAAACATGGTGCTCACTGCAGTTTGTAATGCATCTCATTAAATACATTAATAATATGCATTTCACTAAAAGGTCAACTTATTATGACTGAAGTTTAACTTTCCTTTAATCACTTCATTTAAAGCTATAGAGCAAACTCTGAAAAAGACAGTAGAGTACCTGTTAAAGAAACACTCTCTAGGACCTTTCACCTTAAAGAAAAGAAAAAAAACAAACAAGACATGCACTCACAATTTTCCCACCCATCCAAATCAGTCATTTTTTTTGTTTGTTGGTTGGTTTGTTTGTTTTTTTGAGAGAGTCTCGCTCTGTCACCCAGGCTGGAGTGCAACGGTGTGATCTCTGCCCACTGATAACCTCTGCCTCCTGGGTTCAAGCGATTCTCCCACCTCAGCCTCCCAAGTAGATGGGATTACAGGCACCCACCATCATGCCTGGCTAATTTTTGTATTTTTGTAGAGACAGGGTTTCACTATGTTGGCCAGGCTGGTCTTGAACTCCGGACCTCAGGTGATCTGCCCACCTTGGCCTCCCAAAGTGCTGGGATTAAAGGCGTGAGCCATCATGCCCGGTCTGTATGTTTGTTTTTTTTTTGAGACAGAGTTTTGCTCTTGTTGCCCAAGGCTGGAGTGCAGTGGGGCAATCTTGCCTCACTGCAACCTCCACCTCCCGAATTTAAGAGATTCTCCTGTTTAGCCTGAGTAGCTGGGATTATAGGCGCCCGCCACCACACCCAGCTAATTTTTTGTATTTTCAGTAGAGATGGGGTTTCACAATGTCGGTCAGGTTGGCCTCCAACGCCTGACCTCAGGTGATCCTCCTGCTTTGGCTTCCCAAAGTGCTAGGATTACAGGCATGAGCCACCATGCCAGGCCAGTTATGTTCATTAAGAAATTACTGTTAATGGTTTTATGTGGGATTATGGTATAATTTTTTAAAATCCTTATCTTTTGAACATACGTGCTGAAAATTTTACTGATGAGAGGATGTGTATTATTTGCTTCAAAATAATCCAGAAGGTAAGCGAAGTTGGTATAGCTACAGATGAAATAAGATTGATCATGAATTGATTATTGCTTAAGCTGGTGAAGGCATGTGGGGGTTCACTGTGCTATTTGTCTACTTTTATATAAGTTTGATATATCCCATAATGAAAAGTTTTAAATAACTCATGGTGAGATTTCCTTAAGTAACTTCCCTTCTTCCTTACATATCATTGCCACCAACATAAAAGACATACTTCCTAACACAGTAGAACATTTTAAAAGAAAGAGAAAAGGCCGGGCGCAGTGGCTCATACCTGTAATCCCAGCACTTTGGGAGGCCAAGGCAGGCAGATCACGAGGTCAGGAGTTTAGGACCAGCCTGGCCAATATGGTGAAATCCCATCTCTACTAAAACAAAAATTACAAAAATTAGCTGGGTGTGGTGGCACACACCTGTAGTCCCAGCTACCCAGGAGGCAGAGACAGAAGAATTGCTTGAACCTGGGGGGCAGAGGCTGCAGTGAGTTGAGATCGCACCACTGCACTCCAGCCTGGGTGACAGAGTGAGACTCCGTCTCAAAAAAAAAAAAGAAAAAATAGAAAAAAGAAACAGAGAAAAAGCAAACCTTCTTAGAGAAATGGTTTTGTGCACAGAAAATCCCTTAATTTTGTTAAGATTACTCCATGACTTACCACATATGCAGCCACTAAAATATCAGACAATGTCTTTGAAATCACTTCCACAGTTCAAGTTTAAATTACCAACATGTAACACCAAGGTGACTGGGGACTAAGTTTATACGTTTGGGGTGGCGTGTGGAGAGGAAGGAGATATTCATTTAGTTTCTGAAAAGTAGAGTTTAGGGTGCTGAAGCTACAACGGCATGGTACTCAGCAGTTTACTGGGGCTAGAATACAGCTGGAAGTCTGTCATTTTAGAGGCAATAGTTAGGGCTATCCGAGTAAGTGACAGTGCCAAGGAGAGACTATATTGAGAAAACACAACCTGAGGACGGCATTCTAAATGGAATGAAATTTACGTTGAGAGGATACAAAAAGAGCCAGAGAAGAGATCGGAAGGGTAGGAGAACCCAAACAGCACAGGTAGTGTCACCAAACCAAAGAAAAGTATTTCAAGGAAAAGTTAAACGCTTCAAGGAGGTAGTAGCTGGGTATGGCAATAAGGAAATCTGCAGCCATCTTTCCATAGTGTCATAAGAGGCCAACACTGCATTGTAAGTATTAGTAAACTACAACACTTTCCAGAACAATTAAATTATATAAAGAATCCAAATACTAATAAAAAAGTAAAAAACACTGAAGACTAGTGATGCTCAGTTACACTGATAACTACTGAGTGATTGCTCACATGGTCGAATACTGCCAAATGCCTCTTTGAGCAGAAGATAATACTAGTACCTAACATTCATGGTGAGATGTGTGCCAGACACTGTGCTAATGCTTTCTATTGATTATGTCCTTTAATCCTCACAACCATATTATCCCCATTTTACTGTAAAGTTAAGTAACTTGCCCAAAGTCACACGGCTAATCCATTGCTGAGATGAAATCTAAACCAAGCCGGTCTGACTTTAACTACTCTGTAAGACCAAGCAAATTGAAAAGAGATTTAATTAAAGACAATAAGTTCCAGTGTTTGTTCTGGGGTTAGTATAAATTCAGCCTATGTTTCACACCAGCTATATAGCACAGTATAAATTGGTCATCCAGAGTAATGTGACCAAGAATTTTCTCTCTCTCTTTTTTTTTTGGGGGGGGGGACAGAGTTTCACTCTTGTCACTTAGACTGGAGTGCAATGGCATGATCTCAGCTCACTACAACCTTTGCCTCCCGGGTTCAAGTGATTCTCCTGCCTCAACCTCCCAAGTAGCTGGGACTACAAGTGCACACCACCATACCTGGCTAATATTTCTATTTTTAGTAAAGATGGGATTTCACCATGCTGGCTAGGCTGGTCTCAAACTCCTGACCTCAAGTGATCCGCCTGCCTCAGCCTCCCAAAGTGCTGGGATTATAAGCGTAAGCCACCATGCCTGGCCAAGAATTTTTTTTTTTTTTTTTTGAGACAGAGTTTCGCTCTTTTCGCCGAGGCTGGAGTGCAATGGCACAATCTTGACTCACTACAGCCTCCGCCTCCCAGGTTCAAGCGATTCTCCTGCCTCAGCCTCCCGAGTAACTGAGATTACAGGCGCCCACCATCACACTTGGCTAATTTTCGTATTTTTAGTAGAGACGGGGTTTCACCATGTTGGCCAGGCTGGTCTTGAACTCCTGACCTCAGGTGATCAGCCCACCTCAGCCTCCCAAAGTGCTGGCATTACAGGCGTGAGCAACTGCACCCGGCCAAGAATTTTTTCTTAAACTCTGTTTATCAAAACAGGGGAGTATACAACATATTATGTCATATTGCCACAAGAAGACCAAAACAGACAAAAATTAGCTACTCTTCAAATGCACACAAATTCTCATTATTAGAAAACTCCCTACCCTCCCATCTTAGGATATGCGATACCAAAGTTCCTTTCTTCTCCCTCCTCCACCACAACCCACCCTGTCAGACTAATAGATGCTGTCAGATTAAATGAGGTTTATCAATGAGGTAGAGGCAATTGGTTAAGCACAAAAAAGAGTAAAAAGATCAGAACAAAATAAAAGTGAAATAACATTGCAGTGATTAAAGACACTAAATGGGCTGGGTATGGTGGCTCACACCTGTAATCCCAGCATTTTGGGGAGGCTGACACAGAAGGATCATTTGAAACCAGGAGTTTTGAGACCAGCCTGGTCAACATAGTGAGACCCCATTTCTACAAAAAGAGAAAAAATTAGTCAGGCATGGTGGCTCATGCCTGTAGTACCAGCTACTCAGGGGGCTGAGGCGGGAAGATCGCTTGAACCCAGGAGTTCAAGGTTGCAATGAGCTGTGATCACACTACTGCACTCCAGCCTAGGCAACAGAGCAACACCCTGTCTCATAACAAAAAGAAATTAAATGGTATCCAAGAATATGTGTCTATTATACTGGATACTGACTAACCCCTAAAATATCTGTATTTTAAGATGAATTTTTTAAAATGAAAAAGGCTCAAGCAAAAAGAATGAGTAACAAAATGAAAAAGGCCTTATCGTGAAACATTTAAAACATTTAATCTAGAGCAGTCTAGGCTTCATTCCAAAGGCATATCAGGAATTAGGGTACTAGGGCACTAAACATAGCAGGGAAGTGCTCCAAAAATCTCAAAAAACTTGAAAACCATCAATCTGTCATCTATTTGAGAGAGAAAGGAGGCAAAGACAGGGGAGGGGATATAAACGGCCCACCTCACCCTCACAGGCTACACAACGTTCCTGGAAGGACCGCCCAGACTTCCCACAAGGGAAGAAGCAGACTTCAAGCGTGGCAGGACACAAAACCCAAAAACTGGACTCTAGGAAGCCATTCCTAATTACATCAGATATTCACCTACGAGAAATGTTCCAAATTAGATATCCTCCTCAGGTCCCTTCCAACTCTAACTCCATGAAACCAAAAAAATAAATTTTAGAGAGCAAATGAAAACACAAAGTCTCAGCATGCAAGTAAGACATATTGATCCCAGCTGAGCGCAGAAGCTCACGCCTATAATCCCAAAACTTTGGGAGGCCAAGGCGGGTGGATTGCTTGAGCCCAGGAGTTCAAGACCAGCCTGGGCAACACAAACTGTCTCTCTTTAAAAAAAAAAAAAATAGATAGATAGAGATAGAGATAGACAGATAGATAGATAGATAGATAGATAGATAGATAGATAGATAGATATCCCAAACACAGCGCACTCACCCTAAATCTCCCTCTGCCCCAGTCCTTCAGTGCCACTGGGTACACAGGCAAGCAGCACACAGGAAGCAGTGTGGTGCAGAGGGAAGATTCCTGCATCATAAGGTAGAAAAGTTGGAGCTTCATCTCTGCCATACACAAATAAGCTCTGCAACTTTGGGCAAGTCATTCTGGGTCTCAATTCTCTCATGTGTAATATGAAGACACTGGGAACCAAATACTCTCTCAATTCTTTTTCTGTTCTAGAATTATTTATAGCTGAGTAATTCTCCTTTAAAATGTGTTCCTCCGTCGGCAGTATCATCTTTCCTCACTCTATGCCACTTGAAGAAAGATATAAATAAGATCATCTTAGCACATTGTTCTAAAAACCTCTCAAACATAGGAAGCATCTTTTAAACACAGATACA